>NW_009954194.1:3944204-3964555 GCF_000747805.2 Chaetura pelagica | reverse complement strand
TCAGCAGGTGAAATCCCCATGAAGCTGTGGCAGAGAGCACCATCTTGCAGGCTACCTCTGTATAGTCTCTGTATAGTGTTGTGAATCAGCATCCCTGTACATCCAGGCTGGTACAACTTTTCTGCTTCATATCTATCTTCCCTTATGTTTTAGTGATGCTCCCATCTCTTCTCTAGCTTTCATTTGCTGGGGTCCAGCATCACTTAGGTAGCTCTCTATAGCAGCAAACACAAGCTACTACTTACTAATTTTAGTGCCTTCACATTTTCTCCTAATTTCATTGGCTTTCCTTCAATACAGAGAAGTCAAGGTCTACCTTTTACTGACCTGTGATAATGCTGCTGTTGATCACACACTTCATTTTTGTTCCTTCCATGTCACTCGCTGCGTTTGGGAGGATCTGCCTGTAAAAATCCTTGTTGCTGCTGCAGAATTCTCCTTTGTTAAGATTCTTCTCATTCACAGTTGTTAAGTATGTGCCTGCACACTTCAGTAATTAGGTGTCTGGTATGCTGAGACCAAGTAATTTATCATACAGTCTATATTGTCTGATTATCTTTCTCCTCTCCCTTTATTTTGTGTTTCAGTTTATATTCCTTTAGGAATAGGACATCTTTTATTTCTAATACTGTAATTGTTTTTATGCTGTGTTTATATGAAACTGGAAATGAAGGTTTCTTGCCAGGATTGGGCCTTCTAGGAATTAATGTAATACTGATTAATGTGAGTAAATGGCAAAATAAACTCCCATAGAATTCTGGGGTGGTAGGTGTTTTGCCCATTATTTTTGTTATCTGAGATTTCTAAATAAATAGATTCCAAACAAATAAATAGATAGAGGCATCTCTCATTTGCTGGTTGGTTCCAGCACATCTGTTCCTTTGCACTGCTCTGGACAGGGATTGTAATTGAATACAACAAGCCTGGGTTTGTTTCCTCAGTACAAGACAGGATGAAGGTGTTAAAAAGAATACCATGGTTATGCTCTTGCCTCCCTTACTGTGGCAGATCTACCTTTTATTCACAAATCTTTTGCCTTGGGTTTGATCAAAAAGAGAAGCAGTACTTAGAGTTAGCAAGTGTGGGCAGGAAGTTTCTTGCTGTTTGGGGTTTTTGTTGTTTTTTTAACATAACATTGAAATTTAACATGGATTGCTTTCAAGGCAAAAAAAAAACCAACCTTGACCAGAAGATCTGAAAACGATCTTTGGTGGATTGCTTTCAAGTTACTGAGAGGTATTTTAACTCTCTTTGCAGATTATTAAAGATATACAATAGCCAGACACTGGAAAAGCTTTGCAAAAGGAAACTCTCGCTGTCGTTCACATAAATTTGTGATAAAGCGGGTCTGAGTTTCTATCCAGAGTGTTTATTGTATAGGGGATATTTCATGACTTGCTCAGATACTTGTGGATGGAAAACGGTGAATTGTGGAATCCGGCCACCATGGTTACAGTGCAGTGGCTGCACACAGGCTAATACATTAATTTTCTTTTTTATTTCTTTTAGCTTTTGAGTACTTTATTAAAATTAAGCTGTTAAAGTATCAACAAATCTTAAGGAACCAGAATGAGACACTGTCCCTTCTGTAGAACAGCTCAAAATGTTTAGACACTTCCCTGGTTTATGAATCAGGTGCTATGTTTGAATAGGGACTTGGAAGCCCTAAGTTTTTTCTGAATCCAAGTTCTGTGTGTAATGTTTGTGGCTTCTGAAAAATGGGTATTTGAAAAATAAACCAGAAAGTGTTTGGACAACATTCAGGTTCAAGTCAGGAATTGGTGTTTTCTACTCAAAGTTCCATGGTGACCTTTTCAACGCCACATTTTGGAAGTCTTCTGTGTTTGATATTAGGAATCATAACTCACAAATGTCCAGCAGCCTGATCTGAAGTAACATATTCTTTTATTCTTGTCTGAGAAAGATTTGGGGCATTTCTGGTATAAACATAGTAGCAGGCAATTTTTGAAATTCTGTTTGAGTTTGTGGAGAGAGAGGTTTTTCTAGCTGGTGCAGGCATGGTTGGGATCTTGCTTACTCTTGGCAATTAAATACTGTAGCAACTGGAGGTAGACCATAGTCTTGAATTTTCATTTGAAATCACTGTGTGCTTGAGACTGAGAATTTGCTCTGTTAGATTGTTGTATTTTACTGTTAATTTGAAGTTTTTATTTTTTGAATGATGTGAATGTAATAGGAATACTGAGTATAAATCTTTTAATCAATACAATTGTTTTTTATCTTACAAGTAGTTCTAATGGCTTTTACTTGATTAGATTACATCCTTTGAAGAGAAAAATGTTTTTAATGAGGAGAAGCTATGAAAGACATCTAGAATTGCATTCCAGAGGCATTAAATGAAAAATGTAAATATTATTAATAATATATAAGGTTTTAAATGTCTCATTTGAGTATCACTTATATTACTAACTAATATGTAACTGGTTTTGCATTTGCCTTCCCTTCCTTCCTTCCTGTTTTTTCTTCATACAACTTTCACTTTACCTTCACAAACTACTTCAAGTCTACACTCATCTCTGAAATCTTCTATTATCCACTTGCTTGTCTGATCACACCAGGTATTGCTGCAAAAAAAACTAAGATCATTCTGTGTTTCTACTTGTTGAGCCCTATTATGGTACTAATTGCCTCAAATACAATTTTGTTCTTAAGAATTTGGGATAACAGGCTTCAAATACTGTTATTACAGAGCAGGTCATCTACCTGAAAGTCATTTGGGAGTGCTGCTGGACCGAGCTGAGACTGAAATTAATTCTCTTAAACAGAAATTCAATCATGATTTAAAACAAGAAAAGCAAAAGCTTCGCCAGAAACTCATTACCAAGCGAAGGCGGGAAATGCTACAAAAGGTAATTATTTTCAGCATATTTATTTTCACAGGGGTTATCATAAACTAAAAATGGAATGAATTGAAAAATAAAGTGCAGTTCTTAGTAAGGGGGTCAACACTGACAGGACCATGGATGAAAATAATTGTCCGTTGTTTTTAGTTGTGTGCTGCTATGTGCTGTGTTAATTATGGAGTAATAAATAGCAGTTCTTTTAGAAAAATCTAGAAGAAAGAATGTAACTGGAGAAACTTGTGAAGACCCTCTACTTAGTCTAACCTGTCCAAGAGGTTATGACAAGCCTCTGTAATGTGCAAACAAGCAAAAGCCAGCTGAGATTCTGGAGTCACTGATTGTGATGGAACAGATCTGTGACAGTTGCCATTTTCTGTGGACTCCCTGGTTATGTGTTACTTGAATGACTTCCATAGTAGAGTTAAAATTCAGCTGCAAAACTAATTAAAAGACGTTATACCTGTGTCTCCCTGAGATAGGACACTAATAGGAAACGTCTCATCTAACCTCAACCTTCTAAAAATCAAGGGTAATTCCAAGAGCTGCAAATAATTCTCATAATAGAAGTTGACTTGCAGTTGATCTGAGATAAATGGAAGAAAGTTGTTATCCAAAGGCCCTTGTCTTTCTCTGCCTAAAGGATGTAGAAAAAACGATCTTGAGTTAGGTAATATTTCTTTAAAAACTTCCAAAGGTAGGTGAGATTACTTTTACCTTACGTGGAATACATGTTTCCACGTTTTCTGCTCAGTGCAAGGATAAACAGCAGGAAAAATTATGGAGACTTGTATTTATTCTCAGTATAGGTAGCTTAGGTTTGGCTGGCTAATGAAATTGCCGCATGCTGTAAGATTGGGAAAATAAAATTTAGAAAACAACAATCTCTTCCACCCCCTTCTTCTTTTTTTCCTTGGTGTTTGATCCAGATTCACTTCTGGAATGCTTCCAGATCATTACAGTTCTGTCAGTTGGGATTGTGTCAAGCCATGAATTCTTCCATTTGTTTAGGTGTTAGCACTTCTATCTAGTACCAATCCAAATTACCATGGGCTTTTGTTAGCCCTTCTCTCAACCAATAATCTGAACTATCACAGGCCTGCTAGGTGCACTCTAAACCATCACATTTAAGGCTAGTTAAGTCTCTTGGACACTGAAAAACAGTCTTGAGAACACTGAAAAACAAAATTACGAACTCTTGTGTTGCTATGAAACACATATTTAGAGATCTAGAATTTGAGATGTTTCTTCTCTTAATCTTGTTCCTCCTTTTGACAAATGAATCGGCAGAAAGAGCATTGGAAGGAGCAGCTGTCACTTGGAGACCCCTTCAAAACTACTACAGAGATCACACACGATCTGAATCACTGGAAAAATCTTCTGAGTGATTATACCATTGAATTTGAAGAACTAACTGAAAAGCTTGACAATGAGGCCAGTGAAGAGCTGAAAGAGCTTTTATTTAGTCTAACAGAGAAAACTGTTGAAGAGCTTAAACGTGTTCAGTATGGAGTATTTGTGCAAGAATTGGTAAAGCTCAGTGTGCCAAAGATGTTCCTGCTGGAAGCTGTGGAGGAGCATAAAAAAGAAATGGTTGTTAAACATGAACAGCTTGAAAGGCAAGAGCATGATAAGAGCGCAGCCACTGAAGAGCTGCTTCAGCTCACCAGGCAGAAGCTGACCCAAGAACTAGAAACAAGCCTTTTGGAACAAAAAAAATTAAGGAGCTGGGAGCAATCAATATTGATGTAAGTATCTCTATGTACCCTTTTTTTAGTTAATTTTGCAAATAGAGATGAACTAGGAGTTTTTGCACCTGTCTGTTATAATTCCTAATGATAAGTTCTTTGTCGTGCACTTAGGAAACGGTAGTGTTGAAACCAAAAGGTGGAGTGTTTTTCTACTTCTGTTTATCCCCTGCCAGGTTTCACTTGTGCATCTTTCATTATTATTCTCGGTCTGTTCTCGGAGGTTCAGCACTTTGGAAATGTCATTTAGTACATCAGGCCTAATTAGTCCCACATTCAGTTGTGATGTATTGTGATGTATTCCTTCCAGCCATAAGTTAAGCCTTACTGGGTGCTTGTTTTAAGCTCTGCCACGATGTTTCCCTGTGTTTCATAATTACATCATAGTGTACCTCTCCAGCTCCATCCACGTCTCCTCTCCATCCATCAGACTTGGCTGGTGTGGCACTGAGGCCCCAGCCAGAGTGGTGTCGTGGCACAGATGATTTTACAGAGAGGTTTGCTGTTCCCAAGTGCACCTTATGGCCATTGCTGCTTCCTGCCCTGGGGAGGTGGTAAGGCAGGTGGTGGCCTTGCCACCATTGAGAGTCCTTGCTCAGGGTGAGACCAACACTGCAGCCAAGAGTCAACAAGCACGATGCCTCCCAGACTGGACAGCAAGGTCTAAAAGATTAGCACCATTCATTAACATTTCTTCTTAGTTTTCAAGTACATGAATGACTAGTCGTTACATAAACTGAGTGTTTACACTGTGTCAGAAGCGGGATATTGAGGGTCTTTTGGAGCTCCCATACCACGCTCTCAATTGCTAATTAACAGGTTCAAACTAACTCTCCACATTAGGGGGGGGAGTCGCGAAAACATCCTGACAGCCGGTAGCCCTCTGGTACCGGCTCGCGACACACTGTTACTTTTCCTATACAATGTCCACTTAAAACAGACATTGTTAGAGACGTGAGAACATGCAAAAATAGTCTGCTGTCAAAATTGCAGCTTTAGGGGAAGTAGCTGGATCAGGCAAATGTATATTATGCTGTCTGCCCCGGAGCAAACTTAGAGGGCATGAGAAGTTGAATGGAAGGAAAAAAAAACCAACATCTTTTAAGGTTTCTTCTTCATATCTGTTCTTTACAGGAAAAGAGATGTAAAATGGGCAGTTTTGTCTAGACAGCATCTTTGGAAGTCTGCCTGCTGCACCGTGTCAAACCATATATAAGAAACATGAAAAGAAACCTTGCCTGTTGCATGTTTGATTTGTTAAAGAAAAACAGAAAAGCATCCATTTGTCTTTTGATTCTGGTTTCAAGACCTTTGTATTTTATTCAGCATTTTACATATTTTTCTGTAAGCTGTTTTAATGTCTTAATTTATTTATATTGCTGAGTGCAGACCTGCACAAGAAGGGAAGTAGTTTGTATGACCCAGCAGGTCTTTCATGATTCCATGGTAATTTTGTTCAAGCCTGCAGTGTTCACCTTTTGTATTTGTTACATGCTATCTTTACTTACAGCAACAGTAAGCCAATGGCTTTTTCTGATAAAATACTGGAAAATACATACTAAAAAATGCAGCATTTGCACAAGTGTTCTATCAAAATCCCCTTAAAATCTGTCACTATCTATGTGTTCCGTCCACTGTCTGTCAATTTTCATAATTTGATGACTAATGCCAGTTCTCATTTTTATGTTCTCATCTGCTATCTAGTTTTCACAAAGACTTATTTTGAATCATAGCTTTTAATTTTTCTTGCTTATCAAATAGACCATGAGGTAGTCCAAATGTATGGGTAGTTGAAAAATGTTTTAATTTATAATTTAGCTGTACTTTTTTTGAATCAGTTGACAGAAATGAGGATTTCTAAAGTCAGAAATATTTTAATGAAATGAGAAGATGGCATGGGTCTGTGATATACTGAAAAAAATCATCAGTCCTAGTGGAACATATAGTATAATATATTTTAAAATAAAAGTACTTTTAAAATAATACACTGTTTATGCTTTTAGTGCCAGTAGATTTCCTGAAAATAGAGAAAATTTCCAAGTAAGGAAGTTATGCCATTTCTCATTAAATACTCTTTAAGAAAATATTCCTTTCACAAGATAAGATTATCAGTGTAGTCTAAGGTTAGTTACAACTGGAAATGAATTTATGCTTTGGCCTGCTTTATTTTATATGTCAACTTCAGATTGACCTGAGGATCAGTCCTCCAGATTTCTATGCTGAGAAGCTTACTTCTACAAAACAGGAACTTTGAGTGATTCAAATTGCTGCTAAAATATATTCTGTATTGTTCACACTCTTAAAGGTATTTTACTAAGAGCAGCTGGAACGCTTGTGACTTGGTGATAGGAAGGATGACATACATGAGTTTATAATAGAGATACTCCTTTATTCAGCTGTCAGTACCTGTGACTGCTAAGTGCCGGGAAGCAGCACAGGGAGGCTTTACAGGAAACTTTTCTCTCAATTTCAGCCCTATGTTCGGGGTTTGTATTGTCTGAAGAGGTGGAAGGATTCTGTGCATGGGAAATGCGCTAAAAATATGTATTTGTTAAATATTCAAAACATGTTTCTCCTTGAAAATTAAGTTTTACAATCCAGGAAGTTCTGTGGGTAGAATTTAAAGTACCCTCAAGGATATTTTGAACATGCCTAGGAGCTCGGTCCTATGCGTGGAATCATTAACTGGTGTAAGAATAAGACAAAAAAGGATCGTTGTCTCTCACAATATATGCAATATTGCCTATATCACTGAACACCAAATGGCTTGTGTTTGTTTTCTGTATTAACAGGCAGCTTCTAAATTTACCACTCTCATTATCAGAAGAGGAATTGCTTAGAATGAGGCAGGAGATGCACTGCTGCTTCTCTCAGGTAGACAGCAGCTTGGCTTGGCCCAAGATAAGAGCAAGAACTTTGCTTCAGGCTTTCGAGGAGGAGCAGAGGGATGCAGAGATGCTGAAAATTGATCAGAATTCAACAATGACCAATAAGCAGGTGGGAACATTGTGGGGTCAGTGTGGGGATGTGCGAGGGGTTCATGTGTGTATCTGTCAGTCGTTGACCTTGGCTGCATATATTAGCCCATAGCTTCTTAAGTGTGATGGCACACTTCTGCCTGCATGGATCACTGGACCTTGAACATAACTGTTAGGGCAGCAGTTGAATAAATAGGGCTTTTTTTCATACACCTGCATATTTCTGCTGCTAGCTTGTCCTCCAGCTTTCCCAAGAAAACAGCATAAAGAAGCAGAGGGGTGGCCAAAAGGGGCTGTACCTCTGAGAACAGTCCACTGAAATGCCAAAAATTTGAGCAGTGCTGAACCTGGCTCTGTATATTAGGGAAAAGTTGGGTCCTTTCCAGACCAGACTGAGATTTTTCTGTAGCCCCTACACATTACTAAGCTTGACACTAAGTCAAGGAAAGATTTAGGGAGTTTCTGCAGGTGTGTGTTCTACATTAACTTGTCCATTTAGGAAGGTACAGTTCCTGAATTAGCTGATCTTTTTTTTTTTGCAAGAATTTGTGCTTGAATTGTTTTCTTTTTTCCAAAAGAATTGGGCATACACAGAGGATTTGGTTTAGTTGTTTATTTTAATTTTTTCAAATCTAAATATGTAGGCGATGCAGCATATTCCCTCAAAAGTTAGAGATACTCCTGACAAGAAGTTTATCTATCAAATGTCTATCAAATCTAGCACTTCTTTATAAAGAACTTCGTGAGGGGTGTTTAATTTCTTCAGTACAATGTAGAAGCTGTAGAATCATACTTTCTCCCTTCCCCCCCCATTTAGGAACTGAAAATAATTTGTTTCCTGTATGAATTTTATCTGATACTATCATAAAAAGAAGGAATTTCCTTTTTTTTTTTTTTGTTCAGTTATGTTTTCTAAACATGTAAACTAACTTTGGTTAATTGTACTAGGAGATAGCCTAGTTTAAAGTCTTAGTAATTTCTAAAGTACTAAAGAAGGGAAATGACTTTGCAAAGTCTCATAGCTGAACAGATCTTACCATTTCCCCAAGAGTACGTTCCATGTAGTTGATATTCTTGTAAAGAAATATAAAGGTCAAGAATAATTTGATTACATGGAACAGTGCCCCTTAATACTATCATGGTTCATTTGTGATTCATTTACTGTGTCTTGAAAACAATGTAGTTCTTAAATTAATATTCTTTGTTCATTTTTAACCATGCTGAAGAGAAGACATATGAGTTTAAATCTTCTCTTATTATCACTGCTAAGCTTGTTTAAAATCATATTTATGTGCTAGCAGTTTTCATGGAAAGGATGAATATATAATTATACTTGAAAGAAAATAAAATTCTAACTTTGTCTGAATGTCTGAAAGACATATTCTGAATGAATAGGCAACACTTTCAGAAATATTTTTTCAGTGAACATCGTCCTTGCCAGGTGTTTTGTTAATTGGTGGAACTGCCAATAATAGCAAGTAATAATGTTAACATCCTCTCATGCCTCTAACAAATAAGTATATTCTGCTCATTTTCTTACAGCAGCATTCTAAACTAAAAAAAACTGGATCCAGGAATAGAAATAAGATAGAAATTCTGAAGAAATCTTTGCAGGATAAAATTTTAATTCATGAAGACTTGGTGAAAGATGAAAATTTGAATAAGGTAAGTGTAAACCTTTTCTGCATGAGGTAAAACCCTAGGTTTTTAACAATTAAAGAATGATGCTTTTCTATCAATGTGAATAAGAACCGCATGAAAAAGGTATAAGGTGTAGTGACATGATGCATCTCTCTGCTCTTGCCTGCTTTTGTCAAGATGTTGTATTTCAAGGTTAATAGTTTTGTCTTTGTTTTAATTTTTTCCACATTAGTTACAGAACTGCTTTCATGTCTCACTCTTTTTATGTCCAGTGGTTCTGGAGCTTGATGCATATATGATTCCAAGACTCCCCTAGATCCTGTAATTTCTTAGTCAAGCTTTCAAAACATGGAAGGTGCTTCACTATATACTTCAGTTGAGTAAGATTCAGTTCTTGGACATCTGCTAATGCCGTTGAAAACTCAGAATTGGGTTCTTAGATCCAAAGACTTCTTGTGTTGGGGACTGAGTTTAATTGTGCAGGGCGTATTGAAAGGAAACCTTGATTCTGGTGGGTATCTTTTGGGAGGCTCACAGCCCTAGTCTAAAATTAATCCTTAAGAAATGAGCGGGGCCAATGCCAATATGGGATTTTGGAGGCATTTTCCTTCTCTGCTAGCAGATGTTCCTTCAGGTCTTGTTCATGTTCCTCTTCTTCTCTTTTCACTTGTAAAATATGGTTAATACTACATCTGTATATCAGAGGAACTTTACAATGATAACTGTGTTAGACATAGGTGTTGCATGGCTGTAAGGACTACACAGAACAAACAAGTGCTATTGGTAATTAAAATTGGTAGATAAAAAAATAGATTCACAAATTATTGGTTGCAGATGGCAAAAACATAGATCAATCTAGTTGAGCACCCAATCTTTGAAAGTGAGAGCAGATGCTTGGACAAGAGTGCAAGTGGGCAAGTATGCTCTGGCAGTCTAGTAATTTAGTAACTGTCATCCAATAATGCCCTGGATATATTTCTACTTTTAGCTTCTATACCTAGTGCCCCAACAATTTAGAATTTACCTTTTTTTTTATATACTGTTGCTTGAAAATACAACAAAGTATGGGCTTAGCTCTTTCATTACAAAAAGTACTTAATGCTTGTATAGTGTGAATATTGCCTTACATTTTTGTTAGAATCTTGTTTTAAAATTGGAAAATTAGCTTCTCTAAGCCTCATTGTTTCAATTTTATATGCACCATCTGGGATACCTGTTGTTCTAGTTGTATGGCTTCACATTACTCTAAAAAGACAGATGCTTTGGGCTTTTCCCAATAAGAAAGCTAAACTATTGTTAAGGAATGTAATTAGTTCTCACATTATCATTAGGAAACAAAAGTATTGCAATAAACCTTATATTGATCTCAGAAATACAATTTATTTTACCATTGCAATCTGTTAACTTGTTCCTCATTTAGAATCTTACACTTCTAAATTTTGCAGTAGTGTGAATACATTTTTCATCTAACTCAAAATTAACCATCTAAAATTGCACAGCCAATTCAAGGCAAGGAAAAAGGACAGTGGAGCAATACAGCTGTGCCGTGCTTCTCCTTTCGTTGCTGCTGCTCTTTTGCAGACTTCACGTCGTGCCGTAGGTTCTGTCATGCTACAGGATGACTGTAAAATGTTTTCCAGCTAATGCTTAAGAAAGCAACAGTGGGATATGTTTTGTAATACTGTGAAGCAGGCATGACAGAGAAGAACAACTTGTAGACAGGAGGCCACAGCAAGAAGTCGGAATCCTAGTCTTGCAGCAACTGAGAGTATCACTGACCTTTCTGGGAAAATCTTCAAAAGCAGACTATATGTACTACTTTAGTGTTTTATAGCTGTTTTCAGCTGTCTTGTGCCTGAGCTGTTCCTTTCTGAAGTAGCGGTTATCTATCTCAGAAAAAATACAGTAGTAAAAATACTGACAATTTCTAGTCTCCTTTTCCTTAAAAATATAAGACTTACATTAGAAATGTCTGCAGGGTTGCAGGGACTCAAGTATGTGTCCAAATTATTCCCTTTATTTGTAATGTACGGGGACAGTGACTGAGACTGCTAGGTAACAATTAGCTTGAATTAAATATGGAAATTAGAAGTAAATTCTGTCAAGCAATGGACTAATCATAGTGCATTTACAGCACTGGAATTTTTTGTGTAATTTGGACGTTTCAGGTGGAATTGGTAGCAAATGTTCATACCTACAAGAGCTGATACATCGTAACCACAACAGTTTGACACTATTAATATTTTTACAAATAATACAATGTCAAGCAGTATTTTCGAGTCTTCTGTTTGATACGTTAAAAGATTTCAAGAATGGCCAGGGGACATTGGTTTATAACTAGTTTATAATTTAGCTTGTAATCTATATTGATCCAGCTTCTACTAAAGTCACCTTCCATGTCAGTCTGAAGTCAGAACTATTTGTAAGGTTTGATTTTTCACAAAAGTATTTGTTTGCAGAGCTGTGATTTCAGAAGTGACAAGAGGCAGAAAAACTGAGATGCGTAGGGGTAGATAGTAATACCAGTTGAGTGATGTGACATTTTGTTTGACTAAGAGGAGTTAACTTACTGTAAAATTTTGAATAAATGATAGAGCTGAACATCAGTCCCGTGTATTTGGGCACGCTTAACATACGGCTTTGTACTTAGCAATAAGCAAGTAGCATCTAGCTTTGCAGTTTGGACCAAAATATTAAGATTCATGGAATATACTGAATATTAGATAAACCTTCTGTTATTCGTCTCAGTGTCCAAGTGATGAGCAGTGTTTCTCAAGGGTCAGTACCGGGACTGGTGCTTATTAACATCTTTGTCAGTTACATGAACAGTGGTATTGAGTGCACCCTCAGCAAGTTTGCTGATGATAGCAAACTGTGTGATGTGGCTGGTACACTAGAGGGAAGGGAGACCATCCAGAGGCACCTTGACTGGCTAGAGAAGTGGACCTGTGCAAACCTCATGAATTTCAACAAGGCCAAGTGCAAGGTCCTACACCTGGGTCAAGGCAATCCCAAGCACAAATACAGGTTGTGTGGAGAATGGATTGAGAACAGCCCTGAGGAAAAGGACTTGGGAGTGTTGGTTGATGAGAAGTTCAACATGAGCCAGCGATGTGTACTTGTAGCCCAGAAAGCCAACAGTGTCCTGGGCTGCATCAAAAGTAGTGCAGCCAGCACGTCAAGGGAGCTGATTCTCCCCATCTAATCTGCTGTCATGAGACCCCACATAGACTACTGTGTCCAGTTCTGGAGCTCCCTCCCTGGAAGTGTTCAGGCCGGGTTAAATGGGACTCTGAGCAACCTGATCTAGTGGGAGGTGTCCCTGCCTATGCAGGGGAGTTGGAACTGGGTCATTTTTAAGGTTCCTTCCAGCCCAAACCATTCTGCAATTTTGGAGTGGTTGTGAAAAATACAAGTGTTCCTGTCATCAATGTAATCTCTTTTGCCTTTGAATTCAGCTACATTTAAAATATAAGTGCTTTTGTTTCCTTCTAAGTGAACTTGAGTTGTCAAACTGAATTTCCATGCTTTTTCATTATTCATTTTAATGGGGTGAAACTTACACTAAAGGTGATCACTCAGTTACTCATTCATCTCTTAATTATTCATTCATCTATCCCCAGGTTTCATATGTGTAGAATTCATTTTAAATCCTTGAGTCTGAAACTGAGTCACCTGTTAAGAAAGCAAACTTTAAATTAATTTGTGTGCACACACTTGTCAAAACATTGCTGTGTGATTTTTTGTATCTGCATTTTTAAAGGTTTATAACACCTCCTGTTCCTAAACCACAAATGCAGCCTTCAGGTATTACTTACTAGTTTTGTGTCATATAAACCAAATCATACTTCAAGCATATATTTTCCCCTTTTTTGAGATATTGTAAAAACTTATGTATTCTGGATGACAGTATCTTGGACATGTAAATAGAAACTGGAAGAGAAGAAGGACAAACTCCTCTGTGTGCACATATTGTCATCACTAATTCAAACTAGTAGTCTTGTAATAATTTCTATTAGTTAAGAAGCTGCTCTAATACTTTTATTAGGGGGCATAACATAGACAGCAGTAATTTTGAAAATGGACCTATTTACTTCTAGTCAAGTATGTCTGCTTTAATTTTTTTACTCATTCCTGAAATGGGTACTATTATAATGAAAATCATAGTATAAATCTTAATCTCCTGTGACAAAAACCATCCACATTTTCATGCGTTTAAGTAAACTCAAAATGCAACATTGCCAAGGTTTTGAAAGATGACTTATGGCATTAGCTGTCCCGCCTGGTTAATTTCTAACATGAATTGCCCTTTACAGTGATGTCTAATCTAGTGATGCATCTCCCTGAACACCCCGGTAGATAGCAGATGTTGTTAGTGAAGTATTAAATGGCTAGTTGAATTGGATTTAAATCCCTTGCCTTCCTTTAGAAGCTGTCTTTTTTTTTTCCCTAATATTTGTTAACCTATCTGTTTTACTATTAAAACAGGACTTGCTTCCATTCCATCTTCTCTTTAAGAATCACCTGAGTGCAACAACTTTGACAGCTGAAAACAGGGATTAGGGCAAGTCAATGTAAACTTTGCAAATGAGACCTTAAAAAGTTGGACCATATGGCTCTGAAAATTGGTAATTGTTTTTGTCACAGTGATTAGTAGTATAATAAGTAATTAAACACACCTTTCAAAACAAAAACTTGAGTCTTAATTGAGAAATTAGTCTTGTGCTCAGGCTTTGAAGAAAGATTATTTTTTTTTAATCATTATTATTTTTGTTTGTTTGTTCTAAATATTGGTCTTAGCACTGAGGGGTAGAATAGTCTTGTTTCTACGCCACGGTCTTATGTCACTGTCTTATATGAATGTCTTGAAATAACACTTTGTAGTTTGTAAATAAATCTGCTTTGATGAGATAAATGACCACCCAACTAAACCCCCAAAAACCCCAGATTTAGGGTGGGATTGACTGTCCTGTGCAATCTATATCAAAGTCGTGATTTGCACAATGTTCTGTAGAAATTTTAATCTTTGATTTTGGATTGGTGTTTCTAGAGTAGAACATACAACTTTCAATACCTGTGAAATTAAATGAGAGATGCTAGTTACTTGCTTTTCAGAAAAAACATTCTACAGAAAACAAAAGGCCTCAGATTCACTTTAATGGGTTTCTTGTCTGTCTGCAAAGAACATAGAAAATGGATATAAAAAACTGTTGTTGTTGTTATTGTGGGGTTTTTCCTACTGAAACAGACAAACAAGCAATAGGTATTTCTGGATATATCCTAAGGTAAATGTTGTCTGCTTTTTTGAACAGGTACTGAAAGGCAGCTCATCCTTTTTTCCATAGAATCTCATTTGTTCCACTTGGAGAACTCTGCTTCCCATGTACAAAAATAACAGCTTTGGTTTTAGCATTTTCATACTGTATTTCCAGTATGATTTCTGAGTTGAATTCTCCTCGCAACTCAAATATTCTGTGTGCATATTTGTAAACCATATGCTTGCTTACTTATTTAGTGTCAGATGCCTGCATTATTCAAGATGGATTTGTTAGATCAACAGCAACGTTGAGAGACAATGTCTGTTTTATAAAATGATGATTTCTTAAAGGTATCAGGAAAATGAATCTTGCCTCTACTTTGTGTCTGTAGGATGATTTCTTACTCATCCCTTGTAACTGGCTTAATTCACATTAGTAGGAAATATTTCCTGAAGGTAACCTTCCATCTTGCATTCAAGGACATTCCAGATGACGTAATGGAGACTTTGGAGAATATCACGTGAGCACAAATGAGAATATCACAAGCATGTGTGGTTCCAAATCACGTTTTAAATTTCGTTCTATCTACCGGATAATAGAGTTTGGATGATACACAATTACTCTGAGCAGGTTCTCCATCAATAAAATTTGCAGAGAAAATTATTTGACATCATGTTACATAATTACCATTTTAAGGATCTAAAAACTCGCTGGAAGTTTCCTTAAATGCTCCTTTAAAGCTAAGGACTACTAGAGTCAATAATAATATAATGTTGATTAGCATGAAGAGAAAGCTAGTAAGTTTTAGTGCCTTGGGTCCATACCATCTCTATCTATGCAAAGATATTCTGAGAGGCAAATACTAGTGCCAATGGAAAGTCATACAGTGTCTACAGATTACAGTTGACCCTTACAGTGTTGTAGCTAATGCTTACAGGGCAAACGCTATGGGTCTTTTATTGTTTTCTAGATTGGCAAAACTGTAAAGAGTTTAAGACTGCATGTTTACTTGTGTACCTCAGGATGTCTGCCATGCTAAGATACTAACCATGTAGGCGTCTTACTTAAATGGTATGTAGAGCCACAAAGATGATTAAGGAAGTGGAACATCTCCCTTATGAGGAAATGCTGCGGGAGTTGGGTCTCTTTAGCTTGGAGAAAAGGAGACTAAGGGGTGACCTCATCAATGTTTACAAATATGTAAGGGGTGAGTGTCAGGGAGCTGGAGTTAGGCTTTTCTCAGTGATGACCAGTGATAGGACAAAGGGTAACGGGTGCAAGTTGGAGCATAGGAGGTTCAAGGTGAATATCCAAAAAAAAAATGTTACTGTAAGAGTGACAGAGCCCTTGAACAGGCTGCCCAGGGAGGTTGTGGAGTCTCCTTCACTGGAGACATTCAAAACCCACCTGGATGCATTCCTATGTGATGTACTCTAGGTGACCCTGCTCTGGCAGGGGGGGTTGGACTAGATGATCTTTCGAGGTCCCTTCCAACCCCTAAGATTCTATGATTCTATGATCTCTGCCTGTTCTTTAAGAGGTATGCCAAAGTTGGCAGTACAAATTCTTTCCTGTAGAACCCAAATGTGAGTACTTGCTCTTAGGTGCTACAGTTACAGTAAATTTAACCAAAATTGATTAAAAAATTTTGAGAAGCCTTCGGATGGTTGTGGTTCTTCCATTCTGTCACAGGCAGTAGTTACTTGAGCATTGCTGTTAAAATGCATAATACTGGAAACTTCTGAAAATTTTGATTTTTTTTTTGTTTTTTTTTATGCTGTGAAATCTATCAGATTACATTTGGCAGCACCCAAAAGGTAATTTAAAGATGGGGTGAAGAAAAACCTTGCACTCTGATACTGAGCAGTGCACAGATGGGCTGTTTCTGTGCTTAGCTTTATTCTAAATCCAGTGTGTAGGGCAGCATTTGGTATCAAGTAGTGGAGTTGGAACACTTATGGTTGCATGTGCTTTCTCTCTCTGGGTCTTCTGTCTCTTACAGTCCAACTTTTGGGCCAGTTAGGACAATACAGGGAGAGAGAATATAACCAAGCTGTTACTTATTTACTGTCTTTGAGGATTTGGCTACCCAGGTATTAGATAGCATAGCTGTCATTGTATGACCTAGATATCCACACTTATACATCAATGGCAACAATTTTTTTTACAATACAAAACATACTGAGAAGTATCTTTTTCTGTTCTTTGACTAAAAAGGGATCTTTGAGTGACAACTTTAGATGGAAGCATCTAAAGAGGATAACTGCAACTGGCTATTATCTACATTGTCCTGCAGAAAAATGGCCACACTGGCCATACCAGTAGCTGTGAATGTCAGTGGTATAACATGGAGAGCTCATCGACGACATTGCATTTGATCATGTGCTTGCACATGTGTTCTTGCCTTTCACACCTGGATGATTTCTCTGGATGTCCCATCACATGTATAGCAGCAACATCATTAGCGAGTGAAATAATTTTGATTGAATCCTGTTTGATATCCATTCTGTCTAGTTTTAATCTCATCTGAAATTCATTACAAGTAGGCTCTTGATTTACAGTTTAACGTTGTTTTATATAACAAGATTTTTGGTTGTTTGCTTAAAGATAGTAGTTTGAATTTCATTGGTCAATCTTAACTGACACTTGCCAATTTGAAACTAAATAAACTATATTCTATAAATACTGTATTTTTGCTGAACAGAAGGATTTTTTTTATCTTCCCGTTTAAGCAAACACAGGTAAGCCTAGGTTTATTTATGCTTTTACTTTTATTGTATTACCAATTATATAGACCCTCTATTTTAGGTTAATATTAAACTTATGACAGCCCTAAAACAAAACATGATCTCTGCGATATCTGACCTTTCTGTAGTTGTTTGGGTTTTTTTGTCACTTAAACACATTAGAATCTTGGAAAAGCACTTTTTAAATCAATGTATTACTTTATAAGGTAACAGCATTTCTTAGCTGCTTTAATCCTGTTTGTTAATTACAGAGTAGTAAAATCATGAGTGTGCATGTAAGGTTTTCTCTTAATCTTGTTATGTTTTTGTGTTTTGAATTTTTTTAGGTTAAGAAAGAGTTGCTGCTTGAGAGAGAATGTCAGCTGCGTGATCTGGAAGATAAACTTGGGGAATATATTGCTTCTTTAGCCTTTCAAAAGACTGTTAAAAAATCCAGAATGTTGGAGCTGTATACTGCTATCATAAGTGTACAAGCTTTGCTCTTTGAACAACTGAGCATGTCAAAAACCCTATCAAAATTGGAATGTATTCAGATCTTGGAAGCACATAATCCTGTAAGTAATGAAATTGTAAAAAGGAATAAAATTGTGTTAGTAGACAGCAACTTTCATAATTTATTTGATTTTCATTTAAGTGTGCTGGTATGGAGCTCCTGGTTGTCCAGCCTTTAATTTCTTTCATTTTCTTTAATTTATGTGTACTTTAACATAGTTAGTAAAAGAAAAAAAGAGACAGAACATATGAGAGCCAGGAAAGATTGTATATTATTATTCTTGTTTGTTTTTATTTTAATAGCATCCAGAGATCTACAGTCAGAGAAACATTTTCATGGCTAATTAATATTCAAGTTTTATTGATTACAAGGAAGTAATTGTGAGTCAGAACTGGGATAGTGTGTAAATTGTCATATGTATATTACAAAATTGTTCACATTGTAGTGCTATGTATACAGTAAAATCCATAACTACACATTGTGCTTCAATCATTGAGTTCTTAAAGATACAGTCTCCTACCTGTCTATAGCCCTCCAAGCACAGTTACAGTGTTTAAATAGTAAAAACTTTGGAAAGGTCTCTTGCCTTCATTGTAGTTATTTCATATTTGATATGTGCCAATGTTCTAATCCATTTTTAATACTTCAGTGTTCTGTACTCATAAGGATTTTTATATTTTCTTTTTTACATGTGCTATTTGCAGCCATCCAAGTGAGACTTGGGAGAGCACTGGAGTAGAACAAACAAAATGGGTTTTTAAGAGCAAAACCTCTTTGCTAGAGGGCATCATTTGACAGCTATTGCTGTGAAAACTCTTGGTTAAATTTTAATGCTGTCATCTCTACAGATTTCCTTTTGGAGTGGCAGTTAGCATGCTTATAGGCTTCCAGTTTTCCTTCAATTTGTATTAGATCTGTAGGAAATAGTGGAAGTTGTATGTAGTTGAAATATTAAAAAAGAATTAGTCTGGCATTACTGCCTTTTATGCAGTAAGTATAAAGGGGTTCTGCTTTTAGCTTCTTTGTCCTTGAACAGATGAAGGAAATGCATTGATGGAGAGGCATAAGAGTAGCTAACACTGGATTCTTTTCCAATTTGGAGAGCCAAGTTGAACCCTATTTTGGGGAAGAAAATTATTTTAGGCATTGTTTCCAGTGCCTATTATGTTTGGTTTGCAGATACTTGATTTCCTGTTGTTTTTTTTTCCTGTTTGTTTTTTTAGTCCATCTCCTTTGTTCCACTACCCAGCAAATTTTAACATCTGTTGCTTTTAACAGGTAAATCAGATTGCACAAGATCCCTAATGCTGACAATATCAGTGATAGTTTTGCCAAATAGAGAAATAAACACATCTGGCTATATATATATTTGCTTCATCCCTTAGAAATAATAAGTTAATACTCAGTTTTGGTGTTAGGAGAGTGGATCTAAGCTCCGAAGTCAAATCTTGCTGACCAGAGAGCAGACACTTATTTAGAGATACCATGCTCTACTGAATCTGTAGTCTGAATACAGCTGATGAGGTGGAGGAAGAGATTAAAATTCAGCATTTGCACCAAGGTACAGGTTGGGAAGTAGGGCACAGAGATATTAAGCCACTTAGAGCTTGAGGTCAGACAACAAGGACATTGGAAAACTGGAATATGAAGCCTTTTTTCTGATGTCTAGTTTAACTCTTTGACCAAAGAGAGATCTCTGGCATGAGGAATCCAATCCACTGAACACTTCAGGTTTTAACCCTTTGATTTTTAGAGCATTGTATTTTAACCCTAATTATATAACAGTAAATGTGAATTATTGTCTTTTAACTGCAGACCTCTTTGATATTAGCTGTTTCTTCAGTATAACTTAAGCTACTCGGTCTGAGTTTCTCAAGCAGTTTCAGTGGTTTTATGAAGCTTATATATGAATTCTAATGGTGCTGCTCTTTTGTTTGGATCTCAGACATGCTGGTAATGTACTTTCTAGATGTGCTCTATAGTGGAAAGTTTCAGAGAACATTGACCTTTAATGCAATGAAAACTGGCTCATATCTTTCTTCATTGTTCTGATATTTATAGAGTGCAATTCACGTTTACTGAAGCCACACAGTGAATTGGCAAGTGAAATGACTGCAAGTGGCTGGGTTGAATGAGAAAATAATAAACTAATATCAGAAATTCTGATAACCATCTTTTTACTTGAGTCCAAACAATTTTTTTTCTTCCCAGTTCAATTATGACTTTTTATCATTATGTGTTTTCAATCTCTAGGAGATTGAAGAGCTTGACAGGAAGCTGGAGTATGAGATACTGCATAAGGAGTCAGCTCAGCAGCAGCAGCGTCTAATGAATAGACAGAGGTGGACTCCAGATAGATTGGGACTTTCAAGTGAAGCTGTGGAAACGAATGCTGACAGACAAGTGACAGTTCTGCTAAGACAAGCCATGAATAGATGTAGGCAGTTTATAAATCTGCACCAGCAAAGGTAAGTGCTTTCTTCTTGGATTTTACTAAGTTACCGCAGTCCTTACAGACCGTAAGATATCACAGAGAAACAGCAGGCAAAATGTTCTGCTGTGCTGGGGAGGGGCTGTACATCTGTGCTTGAACAGTGCCTTTTTGTGATGTGGCCCAGTGCTGAA
>NW_009954194.1:3939754-3943940 GCF_000747805.2 Chaetura pelagica | reverse complement strand
GAACCGAGGAGTTTGGGGAGTATTGAAATAGGAAACATGAATTAATAATAATAACTTAGTTACATATAGCTTGTGATGTGTTGCATGGCAATCACCATTTCCTGAGGGAGACAGCAGAAAAATAATAATACTCCCTAGTAGCGAGAAAGAAACGAGTTCTAATCCTGTTCCTTTGTCTCTCAAGAAGATAGGTAGGGACTTCAATAAAACCTGATCTGCTGGGGTCAAAGGAAGCAGCTGAGGCAATTTAAATTGAATTTCCACCTCCACTGTCACCCTGTTGACTAAATTCCCTGTCATGCAGTCATTTTTGATAGGATATATAAACTCTTCTTCAGAGACAGACTCAATTTCACTTTTCCCTGGACAGTTTTAAGTAAATATATCAGTGACAAAAATCCTCAGTGCTTCTTGGGAGGTATATAGAGATATGGGTCTTGTCATGAAGGTTGCCTAGCAAAACTGGGTGGTAATTTGCAGAACTGCAAAGTATTGTATTACATTCATTAGAGTTACAAGAGTTAGAAATTACATTTCCATGTGGATTGCACAGTATTAAAAACCTACCACATTTTAAGGTTCATGTAAGTTCCTGAAAGAGTGCTTTCATGAAACAATGTATTAAAAATGGGTTTGATAGGCTTTGGGTGGAGTTACTGCACTCTTAAGTCTGTTTTAATTCTGAAAGGCATGCAGCTCTGCTTGATATAGATTAACAACTCTCTTACAGCAGAAGTCACTGGGAGAACAGATTGGTTACTAGCTTGTGGATACTACTGTAGAGTTGTATCAGTGAAGGCTTTAAAGAAACTACAGCTAGTCTTACTATTTGCCTGAAAACATAATGGAAGAAAAAATATGTGTACTTTTCCCAAATGACATAGGGATGGCTTCATTATTTGGTCCAGAAACAAAAAAATCACCAGTAGTGAAGAAATTAACTGTTTACTATTATACTCCATCAACAAAAAGATCCACAACTTGCTGATTAAATTTGAAGAGGTGAATGAGGACAAATTGAGTAATCTTGCTTTGGAGAGATTCCAGATTTGAATTATGTGCAAGAGCATAGGCTTAGGTTCTGCTCTGATGTTTGCTTGATGGGAGGGGAGAAAGTAGAAGTTGGCTTACTTTGGCATTTGTGCTGCTCACCCAACTTGGCTGACTGAAAGACACACTTCCTGAGCGGCTGGCTTTCTGATATTGTTTCTTCTAATACAGTCATTGTGCCTGGGAAGATTTCAATATTAATTCAGCCTTTCCTTTCAGTTTGAGAGACGAGCAATGGAATTGCGTGGTGCTTGAGGATCTCCTGGAAAATATAGAAATGGATGCATTTTTGGCACTTTATAGTCAGGTAAGCATGAAATTGAACAAAGCTTCTGAGTTTAAATTACAACTCTGTCTGGAAATCAGCTTTTCTTGCTTTTTGGGGAATCATTACAGATGTATTTGGACCCATTTCTTCTAATAGTCACTACTAGTTCTGGTGTTTGTAGCCTGTATTATCAGTCACTTCAGTTAATTCTGACCTACTTTCAGCCTTTTCAATTTTACTGTTATATTTCTTTTTGTTCACTTATAAGTCCTTTACAGATTCATTCTGTGGAGAGAGCTAAATTGCCTGGGGTTTTGGTTTACAGACAGATTTGTAGTCCAGTTTTCATGTAACGAGACAAGGGTTTTATTTAGGCTTTAATCAGTGTAAGAAAGGATTTGCATTGATTGTGTTACAAAACTTAATGGTAGAAGGGCTGCTAGTTAAATATTCTAGTATCGTTACTCATATTATTTTCAAAAAGAGCATAACCTCTTTAGGTAATTTGCTGTCTGGCTGTTTGTCAGTGCCACAAAAGGCATTAAAATTTAATCACTATTGTCCCCAAACCGCATCTGTAGACCTTGGTTGAGATTTATAGCTAGCATCAGAAAGGACACTTGGTGTTGCAGCTTTTTATGTCGAAGTATCTTGCCTCTCAGGGACAGGAGTGGTTGCAGTCACCTGTATCATAAACTGGGAGCTTCAGAGGCCAGCAAACCAAGGAGGGACCACGTAGACTAAGGGCTCTCAACTTTTCCTGTGTCTCAGCTTGTTTCTGCTCAGTTTTTCTGAACTCTTTTTCCTCTCCTGAGGAAAGTTTCTGTTCTCAGCAGTTACAGTAATGTAACTCCAACTGTAATATCAAACCTGACTACTCTTCATTCAACTTGAAGAAGTATGTGTTTAGTAGAGTAGAAATTTATTAAGGTTCACAGTGTAATATGTTCCTGCTTTTGGATGGGATTATCCTATGAGCTGGCATGGGAATTGATTTTTTAAATCTTTTCTCCCCCTAGGTTTTTGTACAATTTGTAGAACACATTACATTGACAAGTATTAAGAAACTATGGCTATCATACCTCTGTATTTTACAGGGTTTTTTTTATTTAAAGAGGATTTTCCCCTTTAGACTAGTTTTCAGGACTGGATGCAGCCCTCTCTGGAAAACTAGTCAAGTTTTACTTTTGTACATTTCATGTTTCAGCTTACACCCTTATGGAGGCAGATCTAGGTCAATAAGAGATCTGCTTGAATGGTAATGAATTCAGGATCATGAGCCTCTGGCTGAGAAGTTACTTTTAAATAAGCTCATAGATATAGCCCCAGGTATGCTAGTTGCATTTTAGAGACAAGAGGTGATGTGGGCAGACTGTCATGTGGCAACAGCACACTAAGCCTGAAACACAGCATGGATCAAGGTCAGTGTTTTTGCATTAGTTCTTTAACTACATATTCATCGATGCAAATGCTTAAAAGTAATTGTGCTGTTTGTAAACTTACACATTCGTGCTTTTATTTTGACCAAATTCAGAAAAAACAAATGAGCTTGATGGTGGTACAAGTAGCATTTGTATCCATCAGATGTTACCAAAAAAAGTACATGCCTAATTTCTGTGGTACCTTATAATATAAAACACGAGAAGAATCACACTCATCCTGCCCTGGAGGGCTTTTGGTCTGAGTAGTGGGAGCATTTCTGTGTTTGCATTCACATTTACTCCTCCTTCCCCCTTCTGCACAGTGGTCTTGGTAGCTGTGGACATCTGAAAGTGCTGCTCACTGCTGGGACATGTTGACACATCAAAACTCCCTTTGCTGTACATATACTAGATGCACCTGTGCCACTTCTGGTACTGTTGCCAGCATTGTGGCACCTTGCAGGATTACTTAATTGTGGAATCTGCTGTATTAGAAAAGCATTAGAGGGTTGGCCCTCAGTCCAACTCATACTTGATGCAGAAAGTTAAGGGCCAGAGTGGAGAAAAGAACATTTTAAACTATTACAGAGGAAAGCAGTACTTAAGTCATGATATGTATAGATTACTGAGTTAAACATCCTGAGGCCATTTTGCCAGAAAGGGCAGAATATGTCAAAGAGATTAATATTTTTTATTCTCACTTAATGTTGTTTCTTGTAAGCTTCTAGAAGCACAGTTTTTAAAGACCAAAAGTACAACATAGTCTGTATGCAATGATACAAATTAAACCAGGGTGTCTGTATTAAGATTTAAGGTCTTCTTTACCTTCCTCTCCAGAGAAGAATCAAATCATTTCTTGCCCTAGGTAGCCCAAACAGACACCTGTCTTACTGAACTTTGGTGACTGCTTAGGATGAAAATATTGGATGTGTTAGATACCACATCAATTTACTAATCTCTCATCAATTTTAGAAGGCTTTTTTGTTCATTCTAGTATCTCAGCAGCTTCCCTGGAAAACCTATAGCAACACTGAGGAGCCCAGGAAACTGTGGGAAGTGGCTAGTTTTCCTGCCTTTTGATGAGGAGTTTTCTGCTTGGAGAATGTTTACGGGAAAAATAATGGTTAATTTATTTCTTTATTTTGTGTGACCATCTAAATTTGGGCTAGGGCTGATTTGGGGGTTACTGCTTTGTTGGCTTTTATGTGGATTTAGCAGAAAGGATTGTCCTTTACAGAGCATCCTTCTCTGAAAAGGCTTTTTTCAAAGAAGATTCACTTAATACAGGGGTATCCTAAGTGCATTCGTTCCTCTCAGGGCTTTTCATGCAAAAAAGGGGCAGAGTTCAAACAATTGCTGAGACATTTTCAATCCACTGTGGATGAAGAAATCATCCTGCTTGCAGGGTTGTTATGTGATATGGGCTTTGTAGTCATCAGGCGTCGTG
>NW_009954194.1:3888341-3939729 GCF_000747805.2 Chaetura pelagica | reverse complement strand
GGAGGCAACTCAACTGTCAAGAGTCATCTCAAATGCTTGGCACATTGAACCTATTTTCAGATGCCTGAGTTTGAAAGACTACAACAGCATTTTTCTGGCACCCTTTGAGGCATTTAACTTGCTTTAGTTTGTTCTACTCTTCTCTTCTTTTTCCATGTAGTTCTCAATATAGTGTAGACTAATATTTTAAATGCAGGAGAATATGCAGAAACAGCATTGGGGATGCAGTAGTTCTGACAACAGAGCAGAAGATACCAATGGGTTTTTAGTATTTGGAGGGGGGTGAGAAATGGGGCTGGTTGATTATCTGGGGAACAAATAGATTTGAACTAGGTCTATTTGAACATGATGTAAATGTGCATTGCCACTGCCCTGTTGGCTGAAAAAGAGAGGACATTTGGAAAAAAAAAACAACACCAAAACATTCACCTCTTAACAAATGTTACAAGCTGTTCTCTGGGCTTATTACAGAATCTGGTGTTAAGAGAGGCTGAAAAATGGAGTGCTCAACCATGGCAACATGCAAATGTTGTCATTAGGTTTCAGAGGCTATTTTTCCCCCCCTAATTTTCCAGGACAAGGAATGCTGTATCACTTCACTGCTATCTTGAAATGCTTTCCTTACAACAGTACAATCTATAAATTAACTAAACTTAAATGCTAGAATGTGGTTGCATTGTGATTTTTTTTATTTTTTTCTTCAGACTGAAGGACATAAAGTACATACCTAAGCACTTATGCTAGAATCAACTACTGTTTAACTTTTACATTGCCTGTATCCAGAATGAAATGAACAACCACTGTATAAATTGACCAGTTTGGTCAGAAACAGTGAACATGGGACTATGACCACTTGACACAAAAAGTGTCACCACTAACATGATTTTCAATCATGTTTTTTGTTTTTTTAAGGAGTAGTTCTTTAATTCTAACAATTAAACTTTGGCTTACAGGATTTTCAGTGCCAAATTTAATTGTCTTCTACTTATTGATCCTCTAGGAGCTCCGGCTGGCAGGTTACTTAGCCAAACTGGCAAGAGTACCAATGAGGATGTTGCACAGGATCCTGAACTTGTTGCTGCCCTCCAGCTCACAAAGTGAGGTTCTTTCAGTCCTCAATTCCATTAGTAAATATTCACATGGTGATGTTGAAAGAGATAGTAATGCAGATGAGTCTGGGAGCTGTAAGAAAAGGTAAGTGCACTATTTTTTGGAAGACCATTGCAAGATAAGTTTATAGCTTTACATACATATGTATTTGCTGGACAAGCAGATTGACAACAATAGAAAAAATCACAGATACATAAATTTCCTCTTTGAAATATTTTGTGAGCAAAAATACTTTGAAACTGATACTTTTTCTGAAATATTTTAAATATCATGAATTAATAAAGACTTGATACATTTTATAAATTTATGAATTAAACAGTTATTTTATAGATTTGTAAATCTTGCTCTGATAATGTTATTTCTGTTGGCTTTAATTAGAGTTTATTAAAATATTTTCCTTCAAACTTTTTGTAGCTATAATATTTATAGCACACCAGATTTCAGATGTCTACAGCTCCTAAAGATATAAAAGAGGTCCTCTTTTCTAATAATGAAAGCTTCAACCTTGCAGCTCCCTGTCCCCTTGTAGCTCATTGCTAAAGTCACAAGTGGCCACTGTTTTTCCCTTTACTCAGAGAGACGAGTAGTCTCCCAGAACCTTCTTCTCTCTGGTTTATTCCAGTTAACACCAGCTGAACAACTGTACAACTGAAAACAAGAGGTGTTCCAGGAGCACCCCCCCCCCACCTCAAATATCTGCCATGATATGGGGAGGGGAGAAATGCAAGTGTTGTGGCACTGAGACTTCTAGCTGTCAGATGTGAGTTATCTAGTTGTCTAGATGTGAGATATCAAGGAACAAGATAAGGGTCCTTGGGTCCACACTGAGGTTTGATCTTACCTGATTTAAGACATCTGTGGAAAAGCAGCAAAAAAACCTTTAACACTCACTGATTGTATTCAGGGTATTAATGCCATGGTTTTGGTAGGTAAAATTAGAGAGGGGAGGAAAGTGTACGTTGGGAATTGGCTGCTGAGAATTTTTTTCTTTCCTGCTTCTTCAGGAGGAACCAAGAATTGTGGCAAGCACTGGAGAACAAAGTATGGCAAGACCTGATAAACAGAAGTTTAGAAAATATCCCTTCTCTAAACAAGAGAAAAGACAGGTAAGGAGAAAACAGGAAGAAACATATAATTCCTTTATACTTAATTTTATGTCCAAAGATGCCTCTTCTATCTATTAGAAGTCAGAAAATAAACATGTTTACACATAGTAAGCAATAATAGTAAATGACTAAAAAGATTTTTCCACACATTGACAAAATTCACCCTTTCTTCATATACGTTGTTCACCATCCCTGTGGTTACTGTTTTAGTTACCTTTTCTTATGCAGTGTTGTATCTCAAACAATTCCATGATTCTGTATGTAGCTTATTTGGGATTGGAATGGAAGTTACACTTCTGTCTGTTGATATGTTATTTTCTTTAGCTTTCAAAGTCACCACTTCTATGTTAGGAAGCTATGTTTGAGGGTTTTTTTGCCTGAGTTTTAATTTTTTAAATTATTTTTTCCTTAATGTAGCTTGATAAAGAAGAAGCAACTTGCCCTCCTGGAAAAAGCATCATTCGTTCATCTTGGTTTTTCATCTACACATCCTCCTATGGAACAGTCTGATCCACCTGTTCCTTTCAACCCTGCAACTGCTGAAGCCATAGAGGTATTAGACACAGGGGAGAAGGTATTTTTGTTCCGTGAGCTGAGCAACCCAGTCCTCTCTTCACATAATTCTCCAAGGAAAAAGAAGAAGAATTTTCTTAATTCCAAAAAGGCTGCTTGTGCAAGTATGGACTCATGAGGGCAACTTCCATTCCAAATACCAATTAGGGAAGATGAAATTATTTTAAATTCAGAAAATAATGAGAAAGAGTGAAGTATGCAGTTTAAGTAACACATGCCTTGTTTTGATCTCATTTGTGAGACATTGTAAATAGCTGTAATTTTAGAATGGCACAGATAGCAATGTGTATTGTGCATTTTTTTTAATTCCTTGTCAACATATGATGCAGTAGATGAAATAGGGGTGTTTTGTGATGCACATTCTATCAGGTAAGACTGTTTCTTCAGTACATTGTGATTATTTTTGCACTGGCTTTACTGTAGCTAGAATTTCTTTATTTGTATAGAAAGGTTATTTATTATATAAACTCAGTACTGATTTATTGTTCTTGTATTTATATATTAATGTAATAAGCTATGGTATAGCAGATGACATGAAGAGATAAAGTGGATGACCCACAAGTCCTTTGTTCTCTGATTTTCTGTTACTCTGCCAAATTTTCTGATTAATATTGTGCTGTTAATAGGTTTTGAACATTACCTCTGCAGTCTGTGTTCCACAGGGATAGCTGGTAGTCCAATTCTTAAGCATGTACATATGTACTTAGCCTCACATCCGAGAGTACCTTTAGCTTTTTGCTATTGTTTCCAAACTTCAGTTGAACAATTAATATGGCTACGGTACAAATTGTGTTAAATATTTGCAACCTGTTGCAGTCTTTTTCTTGGCAAAGCAATGTCATCCCACTTACTCATTAGAAAAGGGAAAAAATGTAAATAGACATGGTAATAACTTCAAAAGCTTTTTTGATTAAAGTGCTGCGAAGTGTCACAATTTCAGGTGGGTATTTTTGGAGTTCTTATTCCTGGATTTCTCTAAATTGGTGAGAATATCTTTCTACATTTCAAAAAGATAATTTTTAAACCTTTTTTTGTTGGCAGAGAAACCTGTAAATATGAACTCTAAAAGTAGTAGTAGGAAAACAAATATAAAGAAAAGCATGTATTTGATAATATTTCATTATATGCAAGGCTGTTTTGAGAGTGTTTGGACTGTATTTGAATGCTATGCTCTGAGAGTACTGTGATCATATATTTTGCAATTTGCATACAGAGAGAAACTCCATATATGAAAAATTTCATTTTAAAAATTAAAATGGTATAATGTACTTGTGTCTCCAGTTTGCATCTATTCCAAGTGGAAAAAAATGGGATTTCTTCCCCACCTCTCTTGACCATTTTGAAGATTCATTCCATGGTAAACAATTGTTTCATATCACTATTACCAATAGAGAATGTATGCTGTAATTAGCCTGATAATCCTAATTATTTTTTTATTGTGTTCTTCAGTTTTTTCATAGAAGTCATTGCTTTCCCAGAAAGAGGAGTCTATCAGGGTTAGGTGAGCTCAGAGTTGCCACATTTTAATGCATCTGGTACGTTGTCCCCAAGGCGTGGATAGGTGAAGGTGGGTCTGTCCTACCTCGAAGTTGGGTCAGAACATCGTAGGAGGAGGTTCAGGTGTTTCAGAAGGGGGTTTGGCCCTGTGCAAGAAAAGCCAGTATGAAAACCTGAGCTGTGCTCACTGCTGACCAGAGCACTTGAACTAATTGAGTGCATTGGACTAATAAACTGTAGTTTTTGTTACCCCTCCTTCAGCAGGTGCATAATCATAGAATCATAGAATGTCTTGGGGTGGAAGGGACCTCTAGAGGTCATCTGGTCCAACCCCCCTACAAAAATGCTAGCCTGCAGTCTGCACCTACTGCACAGCACATTCCTTGTGCCCAGAGCACTGCTTGCCTCCCAGTTCAGGGTTTTCAAGAGGCTTATTAGTTGTACACAAACCCCTCAGTGTTGTCATTAGCCCAGCTGATAGTGTTATCTCTGATGAAGAACACTGTGGTGTTCATCCAAGTGGAGGTATATATTGGTAGAAGACGAAATGCTAATGCCATATAAAGACTCAAATAAAATTCTTTTGAGATACTTTGGTCCTTTTAAGATTAAATGGGAACTTACTGGAGTGTTTAAAATTGTTGAGGTTCTCAATGTCCATAGATTTAAACAGGATCAATATCCCTATGCTTCTGGAGCTGTGCATCTATTTGCAGTGGGGTAAGTAGTTCTTCACTAGATTTTCTGCTGTGTTATACTGTGATCATGTTGTTCATGTTCGATGATGTAGTTTTCCTACATTCATTCCTCATGAATGCATTTACTGAGGTCCAATCAATTTGAGTAATGAAACTTTTTGTTACATCTCTTAAGAGAAGTTGAAATAAAAATCAGTGTGTCATAGATATTAGCATAAAGCCTCCATAGTTCTCTTTAGACAGGATAAGATATTGTAAGGTTTTTTTTTATTCTCCTTTTAGTATTTCTTATTAGAGATACAGATACTGGATTAGCGTGCAAGACATGTTGATCTCTCAGTTGTTTAACTAAAATCAAGATTTTATTCAAAAGACTTAATTTTAAGGGTTTTTTGATAAAAAAGATCCCACGTGGTGAAAAACATCATAGATATACACAAAATGTTGTTCTGCAGTGATTGAGCTGAAAATGTTTCCATGAATCAAGTGAGTTGAGATTTCACAGAATTATAAAATCCTTAAGGTTGGAAAAGACTTCAGAGATCATCAAGTCCAACCATCAAGTTTCTGTTACATTTCTCACTCCTCAGTATTATGTATTAATTGATTAGAAAATAGAATACACATACTAATCCTAATGAAGAATAATTAATATCAAGAATTAACAACTGGATATTCTATTAGGGACTCTCAACATTGTATCAAAAAGTCAATCAGTTGTAAAGAAGGGTGAAAATATGTATGTGGACCTGGCACTTCACTACAGAAATATATAAAAATGGAAGTAAGAAGATCAATACTTTTGTGGAATTAATTGGTATGTTTAACAGATAACTTTACTTATTGCTAGAGTGGTTTTGGGTTTGGATTAATTTTTAAAGTGACAATGTCTTTTTAGAAGGCCAGTTCTGTAAAATACTTGTCTGCTTTATTTGAACCTGGGGAAATCATGCTGCTTTCTTTCATTATCTTGTATTTACCCAGCTGCTATTGTAACACCTTTATTTCCTTTGGGGAATGTTAAGTTTTTATGCTGTTATCTTAATACAACCCAATGCCAATAATTATACTGCCTTTCATGAAAAGTTCCTGCTTCCCCAGAGTCTGACAGCAGGATTTTCAAAGTGCCAGATGCCAAGTTCACTCCCTCAGCTGACCCAGCTTCCCCCCTGCCCTGTGCTGAAATGTTTCACTGCTTTGCTCTTGGTACTGGTGCAGACATATGTAGCAGCATAAAGCTCATATTCTGTATTGAATTACAAAAGCTATATTGTCACAAACTTTAGAGTGCTGCAGGAGAGTTCATTCAAACACTTGTACCAGCCCAGTAAGTATTGTACAAATGAATGATATTGAACAATGTCATCGCAGCAGAGTGCTGCAGGTGAGATCCTGCCTTTGCCACTTTCTGCTTTTCTACTCAAGTCCTCTTCTGCAAAATTGGTGGCAAAGGCCACCAGCTCAGGTCTTTTACATGCTCTCTTTCACAGAATCTTTGGGATTGGAAGGGACCTTGAAAGATCATCTAGTCCAACCCCCCTGCCAGAGCAGGGTCACCTACAGCACATCACACAGGAATGTGTCCAGGTGGGTTTTGAATGTCTCCAGTGAAGGAGACTCCACAACCTCTCTGGGCAGCCTGTTCCAGTGCTCTGTCACTCTCATGGTAAAGAAGCTTTTTCTGATGTTCATGTGGAACCTCCTCCGTTCCAGTTTGCACCCATTGCCCCTTGTCCCATCGCTAGATATCACTGAAAAAAGCCTGGCTCCGTCCTCCTGACACTCACCCTTAACATATTTGTAAACATTGATGAGGTCACCCCTCAGTCTCCTCCAAGCTAAAGAGGCCAAGCTCCCGCAGCATTTCCTCATAAGGAAGATGTGCCACTTCCTTCATCATCTTTGTAGCTCTGCGCTGGACTCTTTCAAGCAGTTCCCTGTCCTTCTCGAAATGAGGGGCTCAGAACTGGACACAATATTCCGGATGCGGCCTCACCAAGGCAGAACAGAGGGACAGGAGAACCTCCCTTGACCTACTAACCACACCCTTTCTAATGCACCCCAGGATGCCATTGGCCTTCCTAGCCTCAAGGGCACATTGCTGGCTCATGGTCATCCTCCTGTCCACCAGGACCTCCAGGTCCCCTTCTCCTACACTGCTCTCCAGCAGGTCAGCCCCCAACCTGTACTGGGACATGGGGTTGTTCTTCCCCAGATGCAAGACTCCACACTTGCCCTTGTTGAACTTCCATCACGTTTCTCCCCGCCCAACTCTCCAGCCTGTCCAGGTCTCACTGAATGGCAGCACAGCCTTCTGGTGTGTCAGCCACTCCTCCCAGTTTAGTGTCATCAGCAAACTTGCTGAGGGCACACTCTATTCCCTCATCCAGGTCATTGATGAAAATACTGAACAGTACAAGTCCTAGTACCGACCCCTGAGGGACTCCACTAGATTTTGTCCCATTGACCACAACTCTCTGACTTCTTCCTTTCAACCAGTTCACAATCCATCTCACCACCTGATCATTAAGACCATACTTCCTCAGTTTATCTATGAGGATGCTGTGGGAGACAGTGTCAAATGCTTTACTGAAATCAAGATAAACCACATCCACCGCCCTACCATCATCTATCCACCTAGTTACTTCCTCATAGAAGGCTATAAGTTTGGTCAAACATGACTTCCCCTTGGTAAAACCATGTTGACTGCTCTTAATGACCCCCTCATCCTTGATATGTCTAGAGATAGTGCTAAGAATAAGTTGTTCCATCACCTTTCCAGGGATGGAGGTGAGGCTGACTGGTCTATAGTTACCCAGGTCCGCCTTCTTGCCCTTCTTGTAGACTGGAGTGACATTTGCTATCCTCCAGTCCTCAGGCACCTCTCCTGTTGCCCATGACTTACCAAAGATGATGGAGAGTCGCCTAGCAATGGCCTCCGCAGTCCGCCTTGACAACTCCCTGGACAGACCTTTGTCAGTAACCTCAGTTACCTGATTTTCCTGATCCAGGGCCATTTACGTGTTCTGTAAGGGCACACGTGAAAATAAGGGAAGCTGGGAATGGGTTCGCTGCTTGCTTTGAGCGGGGTCCCACTTCCAGTTCCCTTCTTCTCTCAGGTCCCCTACCTCTGCCAGGTGACAGGAAGGTGGAGGATCCTCTACTTTAAGGATCTACTTTAGCCTCCACTTTAAGGTTTTGTCTCAAGGATGGTAGGGTATACTCCACCAATTATTTATCTTTCACAGTCCTGGATACTCTATAATCTTTCCACCTCCTCTTTCAGCTCAGCCTCGATGGTATCCACTTGGGCTGAGTAAATCATTCACCTGGACACAGCGTACGCAGGTGTTCTCTCTGCTCTCCTCTGATACAACTGACAGGCTGAGACATTCTGTGCAGCCAGAGACCTGGACAGCTGCATTCTTGAGAGGGACCTCTGTCTGGGTTGCCACTGTCCTCCTGGCAATGGATTTTGCCCAAGTGGATACCATAGCTAGGTCCTCTTTGGGAGGGGATGATCACTAGCCGAGTTCTTACCTTGAGCCAAGAGGGGGCCCGTTCCCTGCTCCGCGTGCCCTGCCTATGTGAACTGCCAGGCCCTGTTTGCCTGCTCCTGTGTGCCTGCTCCTGTTTGCCTGCTCCTGTTTGCCTCCTCCTGGTCACCGTGCTTCCCAGGGGCTGCTCTTCTACCTGAGGGGATCAGGCCGCTGTCCTTTTGCCTCCATCCAGGGTCAGTCAGAGCTGCTGCTCCCCAGAATTTCTCACTCCCCACCCAGGGACAGGGGCTGGGACTGACTCCCTCCCGCTCTCACAGTTTCTCTCTCGTCTTCTCTTCCTTGGTTTTGCTGAGCGTTTCCTTGCAGTTTAACCACTGCAGCAGGGGCCCACCAGCACAATCCCTCGTTCTGGTGCTCCTGTCCTCAGTGGCTTCAGCAAAATGGCCACTCATTTCCATTCATTTTCTTGTCCTTCACAGGGAGCAAGGCATGGAAAGTCAGACTTAACGCCTGTGAAAGACTATACAGTGTGCTGACCATTTGCTTTTGTGTTGCAGACAAGCTGTGATATAAATGGTCCATCTAATGAGAGCTGGTATTGCCCATCTCTATGTTTAAGCTGTGCTTGTTGATATATATTGCCACTAGTTATTTTTCTCTCCTTGGCTATAACAGGATGCTTGAGACCAGCTTTGACTGAAAGCAATTTGTTTTCCCCAAGGTTCAGACATTCCTCTGGGGAGCAGGAGACAGACATTTAGTTATATATACAGGAAAGAGGATTATATTTGAAAACAGCCAGCTTCTTTGGGAGCATGTTCTTCTATTATGTCAGAGAAGTTACATGCAGAAAAGAGGCTGTGTATTTTCAACCACTTTTGCTTGAAGGACAATAACTGAATATAGAAATAAATTAAAATCTAGAAGTGGCCAGTACCATTGTGAATCCAAATACCACTTAGAATCCAAGGGCACGTTTGAGTACTTGGACACGTTTGAGCATTGGTGTAAGGCTTTAGTCTTTGATTTTGTGAAGTTGAGAATGCCATCTTGTTACAATATATGAGTAGTTTCGTAGTTGCTCAGCTGAACAAAAATATCCTTATGCAAAGTGTTTCAGAGGAATAAACATTTACTTTCAGGAGTATAAATTGAAAAGCCATTGGAAAATATTTTGAGTAGGTAGATGTGCAATTATGTATTTCAGGAATGTATTATTTGTAATAAATGTGTAATCATGAGATTTTTCCAATATATTTTTCCTCTGCTTATGGCTTGACTATCACTAGTAATTATGTCTGCTCATGTCTGCCAACAGATTTTTGTTAGTTTGCTGTTGATCACTAGTATGTTTGGCATTGCTCTTTGTATACTGTAGAAACTGGGTAATTCAGAGTTGCATTATTAATAGTGATCTCTTTCAAAGGTATCTCTCCAAGTCTTGGAGAGTATCAAAGAGATACCAGGAATGAAAAGCTGTCTTTAATGTTTTAGGTCTTCAAACTAAAATAATAGCAACATCCCATATTCTTTCTTGTAATATTTTAAACAATTATCTGTTCTGCTAATGAGCAAATATTCTCATAATACTCAATATACAGTGTCTTCCTATATAATGATTAAATGTTTCTGTACTTTCAGTTTTTCCAATAAGAAGAAACAGGATAATGCAGTGGCAATTTTAATAGTTCTTTTAACAGGTGGGGTTTTTTTTAAAGTGTAAGATGTGCTTTTCTTACATAAAAATTTACTTGTTTTCTTATTCAAAAATTGTCTCTGTGATGTCTGCGTTTCACCAGGAAACAGAGAAATAGCCATATTTCTATCTTGGAAGCTGGGAGACTGGGCTCAAGTACTTGCTTCCTACCAGGTTTCTTCCTTTCTGAACCTTCCTTTTTATCCAGGAGTATATGTTAGAGTATATGGGATGCTTCCTGACTGATCTAAACCCATGTGATTCTTACCTGTATTCTTAATTTTTTATTTTATTTTTTTTTCTCCCTGTAGTTGCCTGGTTAGACAATGGTTTGATGAACACTGAATAGTTTTGTGGTTACCTGCTGAGCTGCTCATGCCTGAATATGTCTTGGTGGAACACTGCACACTGCTATCCTGCTTACCCCTTTCAAGAAAAGGACCACCCAACTCCCCTTACCTTCCTGCCCAGTTAAGGCACAGTCCAGCCAGCTGTAGGAGGTGTGAGATGCTCAGAAGAGACTTTCCCCTACTGATAGATTTCATCGACTTCATATAAATTACATACAGTATTTCCTCCCTTGTCCATAGTTTTTTAGAACAGGGCAACACTGGTAACCATGTCACTAATGCATCACTTTGCTATTCTTGACAGCACACTCTCCATTTACCATTAATGGTATTACAATCTGTTATCTTCAGACCATCCATTTGGCTGGTTAAAACTCTCTTAAATTTTTGTCTTGCCCTTCAGTGTTCTAGTTGCCTCTTCCAGTTTGGTACCGTTCACAAATTTAGTAAGAATACTCCTTATTTCATCTCTCAGAGCATTAGTAAAAAGGAATGGAACATCTTCCAAGTTTCAGTAAAAGAGTCTGTAGGTTTTAGCGGTCATAATAAAATAGAAAGGGAATAAGAAGTAAGCAAGACCTGAATATGTAAATACAGGCTTACTTTACCATCTCAGTCCTAGTTCTGCACATAGTCCCGATTACCTCAGTGCTAAGAGGCCACTTACAGCTTGGGCTGTATTTCAGTCTCCCAGCCCAGATAATCATTCTGTGTCCAGTGAGGACATGAGCTGTCTCATCCCTTTTATTCCATCTCTGCTCAATGCCCTCAGACATCTCTAGGGATAAACTGATTCCTTATGGATCTGGTCCTACCTTACCTTCCAGAGTCTTCCTTGTTGCACAGAGATGCAACAATTTGTCATATGCAGTGGGTGCAAAATATCTAAAGAAGCCTTTGGGCTTTTTTGTCAACTCCCTTCATCCAGATTGCATTTCTGTCAGGAGTGAGTTAAACCAGGAAGCCTGTTTAGTTCCAGAGGTGGCTGAATAAAGGTCTGGGGATGGATGCCCCAGTGCACTGCATTTTATACGCAGTGAATAAAACAAGTGAAAAATTGCACCAACCCTGGAGTAAAACAGTTCACAGCCAGCTGTTGAATATGCAACACAGTCTCATGGGAATTGGCTCATGAGCAGCACTGCAGAGGGAGAGAAACTTTGTGAGCTGTCTGTCTCCCCCAAACAGGGCACAGAAAAGCTGCAGGATCAGCACATTTCCTGTAAGATTTTGATGCAAAGCAGGAAACTGTAACGCTAATGGAGCATGTGCTGACAAAGAACTTTAAAAGCATCTTGCATTTTGCTGTCAAGAGTGAAGAGAATTTTTTATACCAAGACTAAACAGTAGAATGAATAAAATGAGATTAAGAAAGGACTTTATTCTGGGAATAATTGTATTGCTGCTTTTGTGTGTTTGAGAGGTTTTCTTCCTAATTGAAACATATGAAGACAACACATTTACTTCTAGCATTTGGAAATAATATCTGCCAAGAACATGTGATAAGAAAATGATTGTAAGAAAAACTCTAAACATTTTAGGGAGAAGAAAACTCTGAAGAAATTGCCATGCTTCTTCCTGGCTCCTCCAGTATTTATACATATGAATGGTTGCTTAAATGCAATAATACTACTTACATAATTAAAGATGTGAGGATTTAGTTAATACAGCCCCTCTACATGTGATTCAGTGTCATATGAGACTAGACAGTAATTCAGTATGGCACAAAATCCTGCTAGCTTGATCTGGCTGTCAAAGCATGCTCTGCACATGGTACATGAATTTGTTTTGCTTTATTTTGACCATCTAAATGTCACGGAGTCTAATCAAAGATAAATGTCATGGCTTTTTGCCAAACTAAGGGACAGGCACAGGCACTACTCCAGGGTGGTTCATCTCACACTTACAACAGGCACTCTAGGTTGTGTTTTGACTAATTCTCTTACTGTTTTGTTGCTAAGTGAAAGTAAAGAAGAGGAGGGTCTATGACGTTCAACTCCATGCTACCAAGTAGGAAAAAATATGCAGATGAAAGTCTATTTCTCCTTCTCTTGGACTTTCCTGTGTGTGATGAAGTCCGAGATACATTTTCATTGTGGGTATTTATAGAAAAGATACTGAATGCTAGACATCATGGTTAGGAGGGAGAGGAATTATCTTTTATTAGAATACTGAGTATATTTGGGCAAAGCAGAGAAGCTTTTCATTATTTAAATCTTTCTTCAAACAAAACAGAAGTACTTTTCAGCTCCTGGCTGCAGTTGCTGTGGGAACAATTTCAAACAAATACATTATTAGACCAGGTCAATACTTTTAATGAAGGAATGGCTTTCATTTCAAAAACAAACTTGTTTAACACATACTAAACAAAATTGGAAATAAAAATATTTAGTCTGGTTTGTTTCCACTTTCCTTTTTCCTCTTTGGTTAATTCTTTAAAAGACTGAAAATCTTATTTTTTCCATTTTCCTTGAATTTAGGAAAATAAACCTTTTTTTTTTTTTTTTTTTTCTTAACAGAGGCAAAACGTATTACAAAATTCTTGGATAAAAGAGTTGTTTATTTTAAGGCAGTCATTTAGGACTAAATCCACAATCTTGGTACTTGTATTAGTGCTAAGAATAGGGTATTTATTTGAGTATCCAATATCCAAAATGTGATCTTCAGTGAATTCTTCTGTACTGCAGTCTCACTCTAAAAGCACCTACATTTCAGAGGCCATGAACCCTTTTTTTCCCATAGTTACTTGAATCTTTTTTTCATAATTGTGTACCAATGGTCCCAAAGTCTCACTGGGGCTGAACATCTTGGTGTCTTATTTATCCTGAAACATGTTTATCATCTAGAAATTAGGTGGTGGTGGCTCAGTTGAGGATCCACAGTTGTGTGCTCCTCCCAGACCAGGATATCCTATGTACCCAGTGTCGGGCTGGGCTGACATGGAGGTGGCTGATTGGCACAGATCACACTTGCTAAAGGAATCAAGACATTTTTTAATTTAAATTTCCTTTCTAATGCCTTCCTGATGAGCCAGCAGGGCTTTGAAAGATAAGAGTGTGGGTTTTTAGATGTTTAATGTTTCATCCTCAGGAAATGGTAAAATGTATAAAAAACAGTCTAGAAGTCACATAAAGCTGCAACTTGAGAGCCCTTCTTTTCTGTAAGAAGGGGAATAGTGGGGTTTTGAAAGCAGAGGTGTTCCCTCCAACCAGGCTGAGTTATGGTACTGTTATTGCCATAGAAGTAGCCTTTACAGTCTAAATTCTCTAAAATCCTAAATATAATTCTCTAAAGTCTGAAAAGGAATAATTCAAATGTCTTAATTTCAGGGACTAGAACTGCCACTGCAAATTAGTTGGGTGAAGAAATAGGAAGCAACAAAGCCACTTGGCCTCAGCTTGTGAGGTGCAGTCACTTTGTAGGGAAGCAGAGTAACCACTTTGCACTCAGCTGTTGATGTTAACCAGTACTTTAGACATTCACTTCATAACCCTCATTATTAGATTTTTGAATGAATGAAACATTTCTGGTAATAATTAAATTCTGGCACTGCACTGGCAGGGATACCTCCCACTAGATCAGGTTGCTCAGAGCCCTGTCCAACCTGGTCTTGAACACTTCCAGGGATGGGGAGTCCATAACTTCCCTGGGCAACCTGTTTCAGTGTCTCACTGCCCTCAAAGTAAAGAATTTCTTCCTAATGTCTAACCTAAATCTCCTCTCTTCCAGTTTTAATCCATTACCCCTTATCCTCTTGCTACAAGCTCTCGTAAAAAGTCCCTCCCTAGCTTTCCTGTAGACCCCCTTCAGGTACTGGAAGGGTGCTATGAGTGGGGCTGGATCTGGATGATCTTTACTGCCTCTTCCAATCCAAACCATTCTATGATTCTATGAAATACCTCTTTGCTGAAAGCAATTGATTTACTGTGGTAAGCAATTACTACCAGTTTGTCTGCTCACAGCTCCTGTTCCTTCCCCATCTTCTCAGAGAGGACTGGGGCTGAGCCCTGGGAATAGTTAGGTATGGACCCTCTGCAGCAGACCAAAGGGTATTATGAGGCCAATATGCTCAGGGCCTTGCTGGGCTCAGCTGTAAATCGCTGTGCTGTGGGTGAGAGTCGTGTTTTTATTGCTGCAGATTGTGTTAATCAAAATGAACACCAACAAATCTTGAGACTCCTTTCATGACAGTTAATATCTATACAGCCTAAAATGCTGTCTTGGAGAAATATTTGCCTGGGAGTGTGTGACTGTATTGCTGACATAAGAAATCTGCTAATTCTTGTTGCTGAAGCTGGTGCCATTGTGCTCAGGAGCTGCTGCTTGCAGTCAGCTGAAGTGCAAGTACTTACTCATGTGCCATGTAATTGCGTTACAGAAATTAAAATTGTTGATCACATCTTTCCATCAGTCCCAAGAGGAAATTTTATGGGTTGGTTTTTTTCCTTCGTTCTTCCTGAGGCTTGAATTAAATAACCAGCAAGCTAAGTATGGATATGTACTTTATAAAACAGTGGTGGTGTATTACACATCTGTGAAAGTTTTACTTGGAACCACATCTTGAGCAGAGATCCATTGATTTTAACAGATGTATTTTAATTGATGCCCCTTGAAGCTCCATGGATAATTCATATGTTTCTGCTCCATTGGTGTTTTGGTTTGGTTTTTAATTTCTCTTTTTGCTTTAGCATAAACATATAAATGGAAGAAATAACTACATCTCTGTGTGATTTACTCATTGTAACCGGAAATGGATTCTTAGACCTGAAATCTATTTCTAATTTATTCATCTTTGTATTCCTTCCCATTGACTAGGGAATTTTAATTTCATGTGATTCCTACCACAGTTAAACTGAATAATTCTAACTACTCTTTTGTATTTGGACTGTCTGGTAATACCAAACAGCCTTGTAGTGTTATAAAGAATTGCAGGTGGAATGAAGATTATCAGCCTGATACTGCACACTGTGGGTGTGTGTATTAAAATGCAATTTGCAGCTCTTCCTTTCACTTACCTTTAGCAATTTTTATTATTTTAAAACATTTGTGTGTGTGTGTTTCAGTAATACAGACCTCACATTATTTCCTTTCCTCCAGTATTTGTTCTGAATAAACATGGTAAATAAGTATTGCTACTCCTATTTAACAGAGAGGAAAACAAAGCATAGATTAAACAAATTCAAGGAAAGAGAGAGTAGTTTTTCCAGCAAGTGCTACCTATCATGTAGCATATATCCCAGGAACCCTGGTTATGGGTGGATGATGAAGCTCCTGCTGCTTCACAAGTGCCCTTAACACAAAGGCCTGTGAGAACAGCTGAGGGAGAAAGAAGGCAGTAAAAAAAGTACTTATTGAACATGCAACAACTTGAATGAAGGACTGAAATTCCTTCACTTTAGATAACACAGAGTGGTCATTTAAAAGAACATCTTTATTTCTGACATAATTTAAGTTCTTCCTTGAGAATGATGAACATTTCAAAAGTGCTTTAGTTTTTATGCCATTGTGAAGCTAGTAACTTTTTTTTAAAAAAAGGTGTTTGGAAAGCTGTGATTGTGCAATTAAAGCCTATTAGGCCATTTCTACCACTACTATTTCAGAGAAGTATGTGAGGAGAGAGGGATGGGATGCAAGTTCCTTACTTTTCAGGGAATGGAAAACTGTTCACCCTCTTATGAGGTGAAATTAATATAATGTCAGATCTAAAATTCAGGGGTATGGATAGACTCATCAGGAAGGGCTACAATCTGCAGGCAGAGAGTATACAAGCTTTAAAAATGTGCATCTGCAACAGCCCTCCTGAAGCTCTGTTTCAGGTGGAAATTATGGAATACCAATTAATTTTCTGGTCTAGCAGGGCACTGGTTTAGCATAAGCGCTTGGTTCAGTCATCACTTACATTGTCTTGGATTAGTCACTTCATGTTTTGTCTGAAGTGCTGATGTTATGAATAGCATGAAATAGTGATATTTAAATTACTATAATCATAACTGTTGATTGTAGTTGATTAGAAAATAGCTATTCTGGTAGATTTTCTTGGAGAAAAATTTTATTTGTTTCCACAAAGATCACAAAAATAGCGTTTTACTCAAACTTCAAGTATTTTGATTAAAAACAGGTCTCCTTGCTCACCTGGGACTGCTGTTCAGGGCTACATTCCTTGTCCTGTGCTATGGCCAGGACTCACTAACTGGGCACTAGGGGAAGGTACACACTTTAGTTATTTCCATTGCATGTGAGATCATGACTGCTGGCCTGTGCATATTGCCAAAAGGAGGCACAAGGTGTTGCTGGGAGCAGAAGTCTTACAGAGGCTTAAAACCCAACCTGGCCAAAGTACAAATCCTTATTATATAAATGTATAAAACTCTGAACTTTTCAAAACAAGAAGCCGACTTCTACTGCCAAGAATGAAAGTTACCTAGAAGACAATATGAAAAGGAAATCAAGCTTTGATTTAGGCTTCCCTGGTACACAAATTGAGAAAACCGGTTTTTCCCTGTGTCAGTTCCTTTCCTCGGTCTGTACTTTTTCAGCTGGTGTGAAGAAGGCAGGTGGACTGACAGGAGGGAGCACAGCTCTGGGATCTGTTTGGGGATCCCCATGGTGCTACATGCCCAAGTCATTGTTCTGCTCTTCAATGAAGCCTGAAACAGGGAGAGGGCATCTGAGGCTGTACCTGCCACGACCGATGTCCTGGCTCACTGCTCAGGTCTCTGCTTGTCCCTCTTTCATATCTTGCCCCTTCCCTGCACTTTTTCCTGCATGCAACCTTCATTTCCTCTTGAGTTCTAGGGAATGAGGGAAAGAAAAAAGAAGAGAAAGAAAGACAAATAAAGAGGCAAAGAAAGAAAGACAAATAAAGAGGCAAAGAAAGAAAGAAAGAGGAAAGGAAGAAAGTAAGAAGAAACAAAGGAAGGAAGGAAGAAATGAAGGGGAAGGAAAAATAGGAGAAGAAAAAGATAAGAGAAAAAAAAAAATTAAAAAGCAGGAGAAGAAAAAGTAAAAAGAAAAAGCCCAGGTATCTTTAGCAACAGCACAATCAGAGAGGCAGCTAATGCTGTTCTCTATGTTGTGCTTCACTAGTCTGAAATTTACCAGATCTGGACAAGAACTGAGCATCTTTATTATTCTTTTGTCAACTCTCATTTTGCCCTTCTGGGAAGAAAAATCAGCCTCCAAGAGCAGCAACAATTCTAGTTCCTCTCTTTTTTTTCACCAAAGAGACAGCTAAATATTTTAGTGCCATTAGAAAGACTAACAAATATATACTTTATTTAAAATAATTCCTTTAAATAATGTTTTTAAATTGAATTTATCTTTCTTTCACTTTTCAAATGCTTTAACAGTTTTCCTCTCCTTAATTTTATCTTTAAGATAGGGTTAAAAAGATTTACTGGAGGTTGTTGCTATGGTGCTCATACCAAGGTGTCTGCATTCATTCCCCTGAACCTTTGTTAGTGCTTGTACATGTTTACAGCTTTGTCTGTCTAGATCTATTTGCTCTATCAAAATTAACACAGTGCACCCCAGCTGCTAGAGAACTTGTGCTTGTTTTTGTCTTGAGAAGATGTAGAATATATGCAACATGAAAGAAATGTCTGCAGGCTTTTTTTTTTATACTTCTCAAGTGTTTTCACAAACTCAGAATGTGCATGTGCAGAGTCAGACTTGAGACATTCTATATTTGGCAACATTTGCAAATCAGGCAATGGATTATTTAGGTTTCTTTAAATAGTTATACAAAACATCTCAACTGATTATACAGTCCTTGCCAGGTGACATCATGAAGAGGATGAATTCTCCATCATTGAAGCCCCATAGAGGAAAAGGAAATAAAAAAACAAAACAAAGCACTTAGTGTGAAACTTATCTGGGTCACAGCTCCTTGCTGTAACATGAGTGATCGTCCTTTTTAAAATATTAGTTTAATCTTTTGTGATGTAGATATCATGCAGACATTCAGCTCTGGAAGATCAGATAGGTCCAGTCATTCCTCTGGACACAGAGCAGAAGAGAAGGTCCAAGGGATTCAGGGCCCCTCAGACACCCTGCAACTGAGCCCTGGCCCAAGGTGAGAGGCTGAGCTCCAAGTCCAGCCTTTGCACTAGGGAGCTGGCTGTTCTGCTGAGCTCCCAACATGACATGTGTGGCCTTTCCCTCTGGAGACACTGCCTTATCCAAACTCTCTCCTGCCCCTGCACAAACCAGTGCCTGCACACACACTGTGGCACTCGAGTAGTCCTGAAGACATAGCAAAAGGCTGAGAGCTTTTCTGAACACACAGTCAGGTCAGGGCTCTCGTTAGCATTGTTGTACTCCAGTGAAATTAAAAGAGAGAAGTGGACTGTGAAATATTGTATAATTAAACTGCAGTCTGTGTCATGTATCTGTAGCAAATAGCTTCTATTAAAACGTTCATCTTGGAGTTAAAGCACATTTCAATCCAAAGGTACTATTTCTTCTGTTAGAAAGGTACTATTTTTTTCTAGAGGCTGTGCTGAACGGTGCTAATGCATGAACAAACACACACAACATGAACTGCAGCAGCTCATGGTTTTGGTGGCTATGCATCTTTTTCCTCCATCTGTGAGCTGATGGCAGTATCCACCTTTTGCTTAGTAAGTACCATCAGTGTGTTTTGGTTGTATATTTGTTATTCTCATTCCTGAGGTAAATCTGATACCCAGGAGAAATACAACTCAACAGGTATTGTGCAGTTGTTCTGGCTTAACATGGCTTTTTTTTCTCTGTGACATGGAAGAATTAATCACTGGATAATCATACTTGTTCCAAAGAAGTCCATGCTGTGTTCCCAGTGGTACTGTAAATTAGTGCCAAGGGTAGCAAGTATCATCCTTTCCCAGCTTGCAACTATTTTTTTTCTCTGAAATTTTGATGTGTTTTCAGTGTGTTTCTCTGTTATCTGTTTCTCCACTCTTGTGCCCATGCAGCTTTAGCACTCACAGCATCTTTTGGCAATGAGTTCTACAGATCTGTATACTAAGCAGCACATCCTTTTTGTTTGTTTGTTTTGTATAAATAAGAGTTATCATAGCACATAAATAATAGTGTGCCAAGTCCCTTCAACGTGACTCTTACCTGCAATCTGTCCATCTTTGTCTCCAGCTCTGGCAAGAACTGCTCCCTTGGCCTTTGGAGCCACATTCCTCCTCAGCACATGTGGGTGCCAAAGCAAGAGGACTGGACATGAGTCTTAGCATGTCATGGTGTCACTCAGTTTATGTCTTTACTCTTAGCTATCATTTTCTAAGATGTCTGTGCTTACTGTACTACAGATGTCTATGCTAACTGAAAACAGAACTAAAAATCTCCCTTCTTTATAATAAATAATATGAAAATATCACTTTGAAAAATACCTCCTAGCAGTTTGGCGACTGGTAATACAAGTTTGTTTGTTTGTTGTCACTGTTTGTTTTTGCACAGTGCTCATCACCACAGTGTCTAAACCTCTCACAGTGCATCATCACATTTGCCTTCTAGGGAAGAATTATCTCTTTTTTATGGAGGGAGAGCTGCAGAATTCAAGGTCTGGTCTAGCACCTGGGAAAGCTGTTTGACAAACCTGTTTGCTGAAGATCAAACTAGGAATCTGTGGCAGAACTGAGACCAGAGTAACAGCTCAGTACTCCAACCTCTAGAACATTTTGTCTCTCTTTTTTCCATCGTCTTTCCAGTTTTTTAAGTGTCTTCACTTGTCAGAATTCACTCACTCATCTACATCTCTAAAGTGATGTATTATTAAAATATTTTGGCACATATGATGGATTTTCTTCTTAACATTTACAATCAGTTAGAAAGAGCAGTTTCCAAAGTGACAGACCAGTGGGTGAAGGAGCATTGATAAAATACTCTTTTCTCTGAGTATCTAAAGCATTAGTAACATCACAGACTATTACTTTCTTTTCTTGAAATGCATTTAGTAGGGTAAGCTACTGTATTTTGCTACCATTTGTACATCCTAAGCTTGTTAAAGGTTTTCTGCAGTGATAAATAATCCTCTAATAATTAGTTTTCTGTGGCAACAGACCATGTAAAATTGAGTGTTGTATGTGACCAAGCAAAGTCATATAGTACTAGTCTTCTCTGTCTTATTTTAACTCCTATTTTGATTTTGTAAATAAAGGAAGGTATATTCTCAAAGCTCTTCTTTCGATTTATTTTCTCTGCAGGGCAATCAACTTATTTTTTTCTAGGATACTAGGATACTGAATAAGATGTGATTTTTAAAGTGTCATGAACTTTCCCCAAAACAGCCTACAATACTCTGATTTTTAAAAAATTTTCTTTCCCTTTCCTGATTCAACTGAAGAACTCCATTACCCTGTTTATATTCAGAGGAAAAGTTTTTAGCAACACTGACATTTTTCTGAATTCCTTTCAAAAACTGAATAGAATTCCAGAGGAGGGCAAATGATGTGGGATATGAGCAAGCATTATGGGTTCCAGAATGAATATTGCTAAAACAGTCATGAGAAATTCTTAGAAATTGTTATCAACATGAGCAATCACAGTAAGAGAGATCATGACTCTCAGCAGAGCAGTTCTTTCTGTTAAATGTTAAGGTGGATTTAGCAGACACTACCCATTTATTTACCAACAAGTAAAAGAGTAGGACAGAACTAATTTAACAATAACTGTATTTTTGTCTAACTACTAGTTGATTGCACTAAATCCAGGCAGAGAGAACCCTGAACAAAAATGGTCTTTGTGAAAAAATCAATGTTTACCAAGAATTACTTTCTTCTGAAATGTGATAGACCACAACCATTGCCTGAAATGTAATAGTGAAAAAAAGACCCTGATTCAGGATTTCCTAATGGCACTGAGAGGCTTTTCATTCAACTTAGAGAATTTTGTGTCTGTTCATCTCTTTGCAACCCATTTTGCCAGCCAGTTTGAAGTTTCTGGCACAGCTACCACTGTTCTTGGAGAGATGTTAGCCCCTGTATTTATATAACTCAGCCATAGCTACTGCCAACAGTTGAAACACAATGTTTTTCTGTGTATTTTCGTCTCATAGTAAATTAATGCTGAATTCTTTGGCCATCAAATCATACAGGCCACTACAGATATTTACTATTAAGCTGAAAAACTGACTTCACTAATCAATCAACTGCATAAAAGACTCAAACAGAGCAAATAAATTGTTCAGTTGAAACTCTTACGAAATCTATTACAGCAGGAAGTTCATTTCAGTATTTCAATTCATTTAATTAAGTGGCTAATTCTGTGCTTATTTCAAAACACTGAAACGAGGACTGAATTTCTAGGTCCATCATTTTTATTTCTGTCATGATTTACTTCTTCCAGATTTCCATATCCCAGACTTCTCTTAGCTGTAAGTTGCATTTAGCTTATACACAGACTACTGGATCTAAGTTTTCCATACACTATTTTTCTGTTTACTCCATATAGGCTAAAGCTCCTGGGTTGAACAATCAAAAGATTTGCTGTTTTGTTCTGCAACTAAAAGCTATCTTTCTTTCTTCTCTTGCTCTAATGTCCCCATAAATTGGGCCATGGCTGGAATGGAGTGGTGTTTAACAGCAAGCCATTCTTGAAGGATCAAATGAGAACAGTGACAAACTAGCAAATGAACAGGCCCCCACATGCAAATGTTGATGTCCTCTACTAAGTTTTTCTGAATATTCCCCCCATAGCACTTAATATGTTGATAACAACAGTTCCTTTCTCTGTCAGGTTAGCTTGGGCTGGGGCTGTGTTCATCTAACCAAGGGCAACAGTGCAGCAGATTTGGGTGGTGTCTTTAGTGGATAATTTTCAGAATACCAAACACAATACAAATACCTGCTTTTGGTGTATAAATAACCAATAAGGCTTTTGGCAATAAGAACACTGTTCTTCAATGTTCAACCTTCACTCTAAATAAATTGTTTAGCTGATGACTTGATTAAATACTAGACTTTTTCCCTATGTTTGCTGTAGGTTCTTGTGTAACACAGCTCCCGAGATTGTAATTGAATAGGAGTAGCCTGAGGGCAAATTTGCCGTAACATGGGGCCAAGTTATTATAGTAATCAGCTAGCTAAGAAAGAGCTTGAAGGGTTGAAATGCAGAAAATTAGGCTATTTCTTAAAAAATGTAGGTGCTTGTGGAACCTGTGGACAATTGCTAACATTGCTAAGCAATGAACTGAGAAATTGAATCTCAGCACGTTAAATAAGTAAAATAATTCTAAAAGAGTTGGAGTTTTGTAACTCTTGAGATTACACAGTTTAGATTTTATGGGCTATTATTCTATTTCAATTATTTTTTGTCTTGAATTTTGAACTACCCTGCAAAAAAACCTGTTCTTTGCCTCAGTTTGATTTTCCTTGTTCCTGAAAGACAAAACCCCAAAACTTTTTTTGTTGTTAAAAAGAAGAGAGAATTTTTTTTTTAAGTATAATCTCACTTATTTTCTAAGAAATTTTTGGTTCTAGAACTGGCAGCATTCTTCTAGAAATTTTTGGACCAATAATATACTTAGAATTTCCATTGAAATGCAGATATTTAATTCAGTATCATTCAGGATCACAGGCTGCTGCAGATTTATATAGCTCATTGTCATCACACCTTTTTGTCTCTATTTGTAATGACAAAGAATTGTGAATTTTATTTCTAGAAAATAAAATAATGATACAGTATTGATTCCAGCAAAACCTGTGTAAGGATTAATGTTATTATAACAGGGCACATCTATTTCAATTTCAAGGACAAGTGTGATAACTAGACACCTACTATTCCAAGAAGTCTTTGTGGAAGCTGCAAAAATACAAAAAAAAAATAAAAAAATAAAAAAAATTATATATATATAATTGCATCCTGCAAGGGAATCCAACCCCAGAACAAACTTGCCCGGTGATGATACCGACTCTAGGTTTTGCTTGGGTTTCATGTGGAATATAAACCAACTCATCAGTATTTCCCCATCTGCCACATAACTCTTATGGAACATGAATAATATGTCAGCATTACCAAGATTGCCATAGAAGGATTGTTATTGCTGATAAAATTATACGTAAGAATCTATTGCATTGGAAGTGGGTAATTTCAAATTACATGCAGCTGAAGTTCACAGGTGATGTATAAACTGTATTTTTGTGGTGTGATACAATGGAGATTCTGCTAAAGGCCCTCCTATGTATGTTACCTGTTTTTCTTTGACAACCAGGAGCTAAACCTGAAGCTTCAAAAAGCTTTGGAATCCTAAAACTGAGTTATGCAAGGGCCCTGGTTTCTTCTTGTATGTTAGATGTCCAGATTAGTATTCTCTCCTTACTCATTTTCACTTCCTTATTAGACACTGTAGATCATAAGTTCATAGGGGCTATCATAACTCCTCCTAGGCTTTTAAACTTGAGGAAGAAAGTTACCACGACAGAATACAATTTCTACAATAGGGAGGGTGAAATCCTGGTCCTGTGGGAATCAGTGGAAAAACTTCCACTGACTTCCAAAGGATTAGAATTTTCTCCAAAGCTATATGATACCTTCTTTTGCTATAAATACCAGAAGTTTTTCAATGAAAGCTGAATTTTAATTCTCTTTGAAAGGTAACAATGCCAGTAGAATATGTTAGATTCCTGTTGACCCTAATAAGCTAGAAGAAGATGTGAACAGCACCACAGCTGCACTGTTTGAAAGGAGTCATAGAGCAAAGCTGTTCTCTTCATCTAATATAACTCAAGAGAAAAAATTATCCAGGATGCTTAGCATTTGTCAGAGTGAAAATCTCCACATCAGTGTTTCTGAGCACTGTAATATGATTGCAACTCTTGGGTACAATTAGCATGCATGGGAAGAAAACATTAAAAAAACTGTAGGAAAACTTGGAGATATATAACAGAAATGATAATGTGAAAAGTGTAAGTTTTAAAAGGAAATACCAAAAATAGTATACACAATGACTTGACATTGACAGTACAAGAAAAGAAAGTATTTTTCATCTTATTTTTCAACTTCCATGTAGTGTTTTGTCTTGCACCTTAGACAAAGGCCACAGACTAGAAATACTATCTAATGTAGGCAAGACTGGCAGACCTAAGAATACATGGAAGGATATGAAAGTTTTGTCTGTGTGCACGAGAAAACCTAAATGCCATAGAATCATAGAGTGGTTTCAGTTAAAAGTAACCTTTAAAGGTCATCTAGTCCAGCTCCCCTGCAATGAACATGGACATCTTCAACTAGGTCAGGTTGCTCAGAGCCATGTCCAACCTGACCTTGAATGTTTTCAAGGCTGAGGTATCTATCACCTGTATGGGTAACCTGTGCCTGTGCTTCACCAGAACTGGACACAGCACTCCAGATGGGGTCTCACAAAAGCAGAGCAGAGGGGCAGAATCACCTCCTTTGACCTGCTGGCTACACTTCTTTTGATGCAGCCCAGAATACACTTGGCTTTCAGGCTTTGCCAGCTTATGTCCAGCTTTTCATTCACAAGTATCCTGAAGTCCTTTTCCTCAGGGTTGCTCTCAATCCCTTTGTTCCCCAGCCTGTATTGATACCAGAAATTGCCCTGAACCAGGTGTAAGACCTTGAAGCTGGCCTTGTCGAACCTCATAAGGTTCACACGGGCCCACGTCTCAAGCTTTTCCAAGTCTCTCTGTACATCATCACATCCCTCAGGTGAGTCCTTCTTATGGTACATCCACTTGAGAGGTGTGGGAAGAAAGGTTGCCAGTGAAGACTGAGGCAAAAATTCATTGAGTACCTCAGCCTTCTCCTTGTCTGTTGTTATCAGTTTGCCAATCTTGTTCATCAGGGGCAGTGCACTTTCTTCAATCTTCCCTTTCTAGCTGTCACACCTATAGAAACCCTTCTTATTAGTCACAGAATCACCAAGGCTGGAAATGACCTTTAAGATCATCAAGTCCAGTCTAATCCAGTCCATACCATTCTTCTCATCCCTTGCCATGTTCAGCTCCATCTGTGCCTTGGCCTTCTGAGCCCATACCTACAAAACTGACCAGTGTCCCTGTACTATTCCTGGGATATCTGTCCCTTCTTCCACTGCCTGTTCGCTTCCTTCTTGCCTTCTAGTTTGACTGGCAGAGCTTGACTCACCCTTGCTGCTCTCTTACCTTTCTAGCCTGATTTCTTACACCTAGGGATCAAGAGCTCTTGCGCTCAATGGAAAACATCCTTAAAGACCTGCCAGCTCTGTTCTGCCCCCTTGTCCCTTAGGGCAGCTTCTCAGGGGCTCCATTGACTAACTCCTTCAACAGCTGGAAAAGAGAGAGAGTTCAACACTCCATCAGTTTCCTTTGCTGTGCTTAGCAGAAAAATGCAATCCAGACAAAGCAATCAATGCTGTCCTAAATGCTGATCCTAGCAAAATGTCAAGAATAGAAAGCTACTCCCTAGTCATTAACCTGTTTCCAAATAGCTTAAAAGTTCATTTGCAGCTGCATTTCTAAGTGACATTTAATGTAACTGAACACAGGACAACAACAAATGCATGGTAATTTCAGAAATTAGAACCATTCATTATAAGGCACACAGTTAAGTTATATTGGCTTGCAGTGACAGTGTAACTTCAGTATAAAACATCAGCAGTCAGATCCATATGACTGGCTTTGCAGAGATATTCCCCTCAATTCCCTGGGCACCATGAGGGATTAGTGTCTGGGGAAGGAGGCTCTTCCAGCCCAGCCAGCATGCTGGTGAGGACTAGCATGAGTGATTGAGGGAGAGGAGAAGGGACTCAGACCCTACATTGTAATTTCTTTATGAAGAGGTGTCTCACATTTATTTCAAACTGTGGCCTGAAGAGAAAACACATCTTACCTTTCACTAAATAACATTCACTCAGTAAGTTCAACACTTCCCTTAGGCTCATGTGCACACATTTGCCTGCTTCAGGAGAGAGAGTTCTAACTACCATACTGAAAGAAGAGGTAAAATGGGGGCACTCTGCACATCATGTTTCATACAGTGCTGTTGTGTGTACAAAGAATAGATTTCTGTAGCTATGGGTGATAGCTTTGGGTTTTATTCCCGCTCAGCTTTTCCCTGTTGTTTATCTCTAAACATTTATATGCAAAATCTGCTGCATGTTGTTAGACGTGCTTGTGTGTTTGCAGATGGGGCTCTTGTTATGAGCTACCAACTTTTTTTCAGAAACAAGGATCTTCAATGCTAGCTCTAGAAGTCTAAGTCAGAATCCTAAATGAGACATTAAAATTATCTGGTCATACACTTCGACCTAAAGTGCCCACTGGGGCATTGGCATTGCCCAGGAATCTGTTCTCGTTGTGGATTGCTTTCTGTGTGAATGTCTCAGCTTTGATAAAAGTGTATAATAAAGCAAGATGAAAAGATGCAATAACTCTTCAGAAAAAGGAATCAAATCAGAGAAAGACAGGTGATGAATACTTAAATAAAATATAAGGCTGCAGAAAGTTGTGCTCTAGGCAATCCTGCTTTAGCAGGGCAGTTGGACTAAATAATCTCTAGAGGTTCTTTCCATCTGTAACAATTCTGTGATTCTGTGTTTAACATGGATATTCTTAAAAGATTATCGATACTTTGTCAATAAACCTCATGAAATCATCACAAAGATGAGAAAAAATATTTCTACTTCCCTTCCAGATGAATCCAGACATTGATTAAAAGCATGAGACACACAAATCTCACACTCCTGTTTTTAGGGCCTGATAACATCAGCCAGCACAGGGCTCATTTCCCGTTAGACCAAAGCTGGGTGCCTGGTCCCTTCTCTGAGTTGCCTGAGCAGCTGCTATTCCCTGAGCAGGAGGCACAGCAGCAGCCCAACCATATGGTTAAGTGGCTGCTGATTGCTCACAGGAAAATTGTTCCAAATTGCTGTGTATCAACTGTTTGTTTTCCCAAGACACAAGACTGTCCTACCTTATTGCGCAGTATGTTTATGGGATTTTGCAAGTGTGGTTTTGATTTTACATCTGCCTAGGGAGGGACTCAGGACTGTTCTTGCCTGTGGTCTCCCTTTCCCATCAGTATATTTTAATGAGCTGGAATGTTTTTCTGCTGCAGAGTACCAAAGTCCCGTGGCATTTGCAGTGTGGGAATTGCTGGCTTTTGTAAATGGTTTCTGTTGGGTTTTTTGAGACCAGATGCTGACTATTGAAATAATACATGATCTTAAACAAATAAAAAACCCAAAAAACAGGGAACATCTAGTCTTCACAGAAAGTGGAATCAGAGATGAGCAAGCTTCATTTCTTGTCTGTTTTTTGTCTACAAAACTAATGCGTACCCATGAGATTTCTGAAGCAATCCTCTCACAATGAGTAACCTCAGCAATGAGTGCTTCAACAGACTTCGTGCAGGCTCTGATTGCTTCAGGATCCCAGGGACATATTTTTCTCATTCACATTCTGTAGCCCTGGACAGCAAGTAGGTGAGATCAGGTCTTTCTACTACGCAGAGACCTTTCCTTTTAAAACATTTCTTCTAAGGTGAAGGTGGTTCTTCCCTTTCAGAACCTAATGATGAAGGAACTCACACAAAGTGATGAGAAATACTCTGCTCTGCTTGAGAGCAGACTAATCCAGGATTAAAGGGAAAGGCATTAACCATAGACACAGGAAAATTTTCTCTATGGATGCATTTGATTGGACTCTTGCTGAAGCCCTACCACAGATGAGGAAATGAGAAAAGAGGATGCTGACAGTGGAAAGGGACTTTACCACATCCTGCTTCTATCTAAACCCTACTGATGTTCCAAAAGCCTTGTTACTATAAATCTGCTTTTCTCATTACTGGGATGATAGAAACACTGACCATAATTGCTGGCCATTAAACAGTCCCCTGTAGAAAAAAAGAAAACCTTTCTGAAAAATACTGATTTTTTTATAAAAAGAAAACCCCAAGTTATCCACTGAGTGTGCTAAATTGCTTTTGGGCTTTCAATCTGTTTATTGTGGGCTCTTGTGTCAATCTGCCTTTTTATGGCATCCTCTAATTTTTCCCTGTTTTTTCATAATCATGTCTTAATCGTATTTTTGTGTGTAAATCAATCTCTCTGTCAAGAAGCCAGAAAACCAGGATTCCCTTTGTGTTTTGAACTGGTAGAAATTTTTCAAGAGAGAATGTTCTGTGAGCTAATGAAGATTCAGAAAAATCCACAAGTTCCAAGAGAATATCTCATTTTCCATGAAATGCTGAGAGGAGCTTTTCCTGCCAGCCTGTTCCCCACCTCCCTTAGTCCTGGCAGCCCACAAGTGTCAGCTTTCCTGCCGTCTGGTTTTGGAGGCACCAAAAGCCCCTGCTGTGAGAGCTCTTTGGTTGTTTCAAAGTGAACAAACGCACTTTCTGGTGCCCAAATGATGAATTTGGAAAAATGTCTTCTTGGGAGCTGGTGAGGTCTGATCATATGGTACCTCATTCACACTCATACTGTTTGCTCAGCAAGCCTGGAAATGTCAGCTCTTTTGCCCAGATCTCTGTAGAGAATACATCCTACTGGACAGTAACTCTCCCATCCACTCCTCATGATCTTGCTATGTCCTGCCCTGTGAGACACACCTTCCTCCCATATCTATCCCTGACCTTGCTCCCTGTGCTTCTCCTCTCCCTCACTTAGTCATCCTGAGCTCCTTCATCTGTGCTGACCCTCCCTGCCCAAGTTCTGCCAGCAGCTCCAGACTCCTCATCTTGCTTATCTCTTGGCTGTGTCCTGACCCTCATCTCCAGCCCAGTCTCCTCATATAATCTCAGACTGTAACACTTTTATTTGGTTTTACTTTTCTGTTATCAGTCTCACCTTTTTTTACCCAGGCATTTTCAAGTCTTCAGCCTCACCACCACCACCTTTTCTTCTTCTCATCCACAGGTACCCATCCAGCTCTCTTGGTTGATAAATGCAATGGAGCAGCACTGCGTGAACCACGTACCCAAGAAGGTTTTGACATCTTACACCATTTGGGGTTTAGGTTTCTTCCTATTTTACTGAATTTGATGCAACACAGTAATGTGTCATGTTATCACAGGAAGGACCAGACACTCTGTGACCCGTAACACTTCTGCCCAAACTACTGGAAGTAACCTGACTTAATACAAAATCTGTCACAGGAATAGCATAAACTGGGATTCCAAGAGCTGCTTGTGGCTGGGGCTTTAGAGCACTTGGCTTTGATTTTACCAGATTTGTTAGACACCATGAACTTGAGATTGTGTTCAGGTGCCATGGGTGTTTGTTGTGTCAGGTGCTGTCTTTGCATAGCCCAAACTTTGGGTTGTGATAATTTCTTTGCATCAGCTTGCAGCTGTGCAGTGGGGACAGCAGGTGGGAAAGGTAATTGAGATGAAGGCAGCTTCTTTAAAGATGAGTAAAGCAAATTATAGCCCTCTATCTTCATTCTCAGAAAGGAGTGAAGGAAAAAGCTAAAATTCTCTTTAGCATAAATCAACATGAGTCATACACCAGACTTGGATAGAATATTAATCACTGAGTGGTTAAAATTAGATAAAGAAATATACTACAGAAAGTGCGAAGTGTGAGACAAGGGACCAAGACCTACTTAGAGTATAAATGATGTTTGTCTACACATCTGTTCATATCTAGCAGTCAGAAGAAGACTTGACTTTTAAATTATTGGCTAACCTTCACTTAGATGGGTTGTGGGGAGGGACTTGGTTCATGGAATCATGGAATCATCAGAGTTGGAAGGGACCTTTAGAGATCATCTAGTCCAATTCCCCTGCTAAAGCAGGATTGCCTAGAACACATTAGTCTGGACTGCATCCAGGTGGGTTTCGAATATCTCCAAAGAAGAAGACTCCACAATCCCCTGGGCAGCTTGTTCCAGTGTTCTGGCACCTTCACTTTAAAGTTTTTCTTCATATTTCAGTGGAACTTCCTGTGTTCCAGCTTGTGCCCATTGCCACTTATTCTGTCGCTACAGAACTACAGAACAGAGTCTGGGTCCATCCTCCTTACACTCACCATTTAGATACTTACAGGCCTTAATAAGGTGTCCCCTCAGCCTTCTCTTCTCCAGGTGAGTCCCAGCTCTCTCAGCTTTCTTCCTAAGGGAGATGCTCCCATTCCTCAATTGTCTTTGTTGCCATCTGCTGGACTCTCTCCAGTAGTTCCCTGTCTCTCTTGAACTGGGGGGCCCAGAACTGGATGCAGTGTTCCAGATGGGGCCTCACCAGGAGGATGACCTCTCTTTACCTACTGGCCACAGTCTTCTTTATGCGCCTCAGGAGCCCACTGGCCTTCTTGGCAGCAAGGGCACATTACTGGCTCATGGATAATTTACTGTCTACCAGGACCCCCAGATCCTTCTCCTCAGAACTGCTTTCCAGCAGGTCCACCCCTAACCTATACTGGTACCTGGCATTCTTCCTCCCCAGGTGCAGGACCCCACACTTGCCCTTGTTGAACCTCATTAGATTCTTCTCTGCCCAGCTCTCCAGCCTGTCCAGGTCATGCTGGATGGCAGCACAGCCCTCTGGAGTGTCATCCACCCCTCCCAGTTTGGTATCATCAGTGAACTTGCTGAGGATACACTCTGTCCCCTTGTCCATGTCATTGATGAATATGTTGAACAAGACCAGTTCTGCACTTTTCTAGCAGACACTGATGGCTATTTAACAAGGCTAATATCAGTCATGGTAATTGCCATTGACATGTCAGCAGAAAACATTTTGATAGATTTCTGTTCAGCAGCTTTTACCATTTACCTTGAAAGCAGAAGAAAATACTTTGGCTGACACTTGCTTTTGTGTTACTGCTTTGATCTTTCGATGGAAATGGATCTATAATAGCACTAGGTAGCTTCTCTTGCATCTTTTAAGTTGAAGAGACCTTTTCAGGTGACATATTTTCTTGATAAAAGAACAAGGGACATAGTGCTCCATACTCTGAGGCCACTGCACATTCCTCTCTTTCTGTTGCATTTTGTTGTTGATGGACTGCCTTACAAGCTGGCTGAATGGGGTTCACTTGCCTTTTTTTTTTTTTTTCCAGAAAAGAGAATGAATTTTCTTAACCTTATGTGCCAAATCTTTCACTGTGGTACACACTTCTGTCCCTGTGGAAAACACAAGTTCTGCATGAGTGTTAATGAGGAGCTCTTGCCAACTGCATTTTATGTTTAAAAAAATATTCCCTCTCACCCCACACACTATTCCAAATTCTTTGTGCAACAAAAGGGATCATTCAATGTAGCTGTGTTTTGAACAATGGAAATTCAAAAGCAAGCCTAATTTCCTGCACGTCATAAAGCCAGGAGATAGATATTTTTAAGTGTGCTTTCATAAAATGGTGGACTTTCCTGAACAAATATTGTCATCTGAGAAACAATATAGTGAAAGATAAAACTGAAAACATACAGATATTAAGATTTGTTGGAGTAAATGTGGAAAAAAAAATGTCTGAAATACACCAAAGCGAATACCGAAATGGAATTAACTCTCATTTTAAAAAGATGGAACTGAGAAACATTCCAGTCTCTTAGGATTCTCTATTACATTTTGAACACATTCATATGAATACTGATTAAAGTGATAACTTTTTGTTCCTATAGCTGATTTTTAAGAGCAAATAACATAGATGTGGAACTTCAACAGCATGTGTTTGTTTGTTTTTTCATTTTAAGTGTACTGTATGCATTGTGCTTTTCTTTACAGTCATATGTAGAATGGTATCTTCTTTTCTTTCACAGCTTACCCCCACCCTGTGTTGAAGATGTGTAAAATGGTCATGTTAATCTTGAATTCTTCAGAGACTGGGAAAAAAAAAGGAGACATTTCTATCTACTATCTGCCCACTCTCCTAGAAAGCCATATTTTAAGCTGTCTGAGCTGTGGAAAGTTTCAAACTCCAGTTTAGAAATGGATTATTTTTCTCTGTGTAAACTGCGACAGGCATTGCTTGTCTAGGAGTACAGCATCTTTAGAATAGCCAGAAATCTGAGCTAGATGGAAGCCCCATTGCCTCAGGAGAGGTAGGACTTTTAGACATACCTCAGTGCTTAGGACATTTCAATGGTGAGCTCTGTATGTCTGACACAGCTACTTGGGTCCCTGGGGTGTCAGTGAGGTCCCGCTATGAAGTACTCTGGGCTGTCGCTGTGAAGTAAAAGTAAGCTCTAAGCACATGGTTCTGGATTTCCCTGGGCTCTGTTGTTCAGACATCTGAATTTTTAGTACTTGAATATTTTACCACTCAAGCCCCATATTAGGGTTACCTCATAAGTCTGGATCTGAAAGATCCAGAAGGAATATCTAAGCCTGGGTCCAGGAAGGACTTCCAAAGAAGGGATTACATATCTTCATGGAAGAAAAGGCATCCATTATGGCACAAGAAGAACTTTCCTTGAAGTATAAAGAATTACTGTCACTCAATCTAATAAAAAATGTGGATTTTACTTGAAGACGAGTCTTGGTGGGAAGCAGAGGTGCTCAGTTCAGAGTTAAGCTGCAATTCTTCGGAAAGGAAGAGGGGCTTCAACACACAAGTAATTAAAAATAGGCAAAAATGGAGAGATGCAGAAGGAAAGTTCAAAAAGCATCAGAAAATGGTGTTGGAAAGAGACAGAAATAGATCTGTCCATAATAGCTCATGATAACGTGAGAGAAAGCCCATCCAGTGCAAGTTTGTTGCAAAAAACCTTTCCCTATATGGTACACACAGGTAAAAAATAAGATATGACTGGACCAACACAAATGTGTTTAAGTGTTTATTTTATGCCTAATCTTGCCTTGTTGTGTCGAGGAAAGCACTCTTCTTCAGGAAGACACAGGATTTAACCACAAAACATAATCAGATTCCAAATACTGGGACAGAGTATTTTTTCCGCCTCTTAGAAGCACACTCTTCTCTCCAGCCTAATCTAAATACATTTCCATCTTCCCAAGACCCTAGAGTAGCATGAAACATAGTCATATGAAATACTACTACTAGCAAGTTCATGAATCTTAAAAATGGTAATGCAGCCTCATATGAATAACTTACAGTCCTAGTGGGGCAATTGTTAACAATCAGTGCAGTTCATAAAGAAGTTTTTCCAGAGAGGGTCAGCATGATGTCTTAGAGACACAGAGTGCTTAATTTGTGTGGAAAGATTGAAAACCCCACGACAGGAGGGTGTTGTGCTGTGTTGCCAGGGGAATGTTTGTGTATTTAAAGAGGAGACAAATACAAGTGAGGACAATATGAAGCTATGAGGGATCCAGAAAAGGCAAATTGTGTGGTCTTGTGCATCTTCAATACAGAAAAAAAAAAAAGTTGAATGAAATTTTAAAACGTAAGACCGATATTATGAAATGATATTATTTTTTAAAACATAGTTTGCATAGTTTGACCTGTAGGTTTCAATGTCACTACCATAAACTTTAGCAGAGACTTCTGTCTTGATAAAAATAATGAGAAGGAGGTAATAAAAGTTCCTGCTATAATAATGAGAGCACACTATCAGTTATGTACATTTAGGGGCATTTGTCTTCCTTGATTGAGTGATTATGTCTCTCATTTGCAAAAAAAGTGCATTCCTTATTCAAATAGCTGTGCCTATAAGATGGAAAAAAACATTTCAGAAATCTCTTTTAAATGCATGTTGCTTTGCTGGTTGTCTTCCTCTATTTAGTGCTCTTTCTTTTTTATTAGCTACCCAATATTAATGTCTGCTTCTCTGAAGAATGTACAACTAAGCTCAGTGCTACGGTAAGAGGAAAGCTGGCTACAAGAAAACCCTCCAAAATTACTCCAGCCAGTGGACTTAGTGGGTTTTCAGCAAGTTCTAAGCATTTCCAAGACTTTTAATTGCTGGAGTTTGCAACAGTGTAGGTGGAAAACTGGGTCTTTTTTGTGGTGGGTCCATTTGTAAGAGAATGAGGTGGGGATGTGTGTCTGTGGGTGGTGTTTGATAGAACTTCAGGGGGACAGTGACTGATCTATGTCACTCAGATGGTGCTCAGTAGGAATCCATTTCAGTGCTTCAGTGTTTGCACATGGGTGTTTGCACTGCACACCCCAGTGCAGTGTATGCTCCTGACAGAACATGGGAAGGGCAGGATTTGTTGGTGTAATCTGATCAGAAAATAACTAACTGCCTCCTGAGAAGGTTCTAGCACTTAGGCTTGGGTGTTTTGATGTGTTATAGCCCTCAGCATGTGATGGGTGTTGAGAGGAGATGTTGCATATAATTTAATACAGAAAAAAATCCATAAATCTGCATTATGTGGTTGCTCATTACATCAAATAAGCTGATTTCTCTGTTACCTGCTTCTCTGAACCCTTTCTCCAGTTCATCTCTGACTTCAACTTGTATCTTATAAAGCTAGTTCAAACTGTAACTTCCTTGCTGTAGTGTCTGACTTACCTTCATGTGCGGATATAGTGTTTCTCAGAACAGAGAGCAAGACAAAGCATTCTCTCATTACTAATTAACCGCACAAAAATTGCCTCGATATCTTAGCACATTGACTGGAGAATATTATCCTCGCTATAGAATTGTATAGAAAAGTTATAACTGCTAATTAAATTGTATAGTACTCCTCCAAGAGGACTTTTTCAAGCACAAAATAATAATTGTGGGAAAATTCCAGGGTTGTAATAAAGCACACATCAAAACAGTGAAAATGTAAGGTGCAAAAAATTATCCAGAATGCTAGTTCCAATGCATTTTTGCACATTAAAGTGTCTATGACTAAATATATTCAGGTAATTTGATTCAAAGGACATTGCTTTTGCATAATTCTGCATTCATGAGCATACATTTTAGAGGGACTTGTATTTTAAGATTTTTCTCAGTTGAATTTTACTTAATGGGTTCTGTTATGCTTTTTTTGTTGTTTATAGTGGACTTAAAGAAAACCCCAAACATCAAACAACAAGGCTTTTTGTCCTACATTATGACTTTGAGTCTCTGGGAGGACTCGTGAGGATAGTTTGACAATTTGGAAAACCATATGCTAATTTATTCAATAAATTCCTCCTTCCTAATTAAAAATTACAGAAAAAGGGAGTCTGTGACTCTGACCCAAGTTCATTGGTGTCTAGTGCATAGCTAGTATCAGTCATTATTAAGGTCTTGATTGTACTGTGTTTTCTCACAAACACAATTACAGCAATCTAATTTGCATTGCTAAGTGAATGCTAAAAATATCAAAACATTTGTGTCTGCTGGCCAGAGAGTAGTTGATCCAATCATTAAAATGTAGATAAAAAGAAGTAACTACTCTGCTGGAAGCTAAGATGATTAAATACGCATACAAAATCAGTTATTCAGCTACTATTATGCTCTCCAGGAGAACTGCAAAGCCCTTCTTTAAGAAACAGACCAGTCTCTCATGGAGGATTTTGCAAGACACCAGAAGGATCTATGAAAGCTTTATGTTATTCCTCATTCAAAATTTACCACACGGCCTGTTGGCAGCATGTGCTGAGGGACTGAACCACAACTGCTGTGCAGGAAAAAAATAATTCCTTTTTTTCTCTCAGAGCTGATGACTTTGGCTCCAGCAGCTGCTAGAAGGTGTTCCTCTTGGTGTACCAGAAGTCAGAGTCTGAGCAGCCCTGCACTGCAAGCATTTGGCATCTTGTTCTTGTTCTTGCCCTTGATCACTTATTTGGAGCCTGCATAGATGAACCTGTCCATGGATGAAGTCTAGGCCAGATAAAGATACAATGGGGCTTATTCCCAGGACAGCAGTTTGTTCCAGATCTCTTCTTGAGGCAGGTGCTCAACAGTGAAGGTTAAATGCACTTTGAATGTCTATTTGCTTTCTGTCTCCCACCAAAGTTGTAGCTGTACCTATCCAAAACCTCTAAGTTTCTACAATGTTGGCAAACACTTTTTTCATAGCAGAAGTGTTGGCATAGTTACCCAACTGGAAAACCAAAAAATGCCTTGAGTCTTTTTCAGCCATCCACAGCTCCTCAGGACATCCCAATACACCAATAATTAGGTTCAATTTGAAATTGTGCACACATATTTCTGTGATCAGGAAACATCTAAATGAATGGAATGGGTGGATTGGTGCCCAGTATTTCCTCTGTTACGTACTTTGATGTCATTCTGATTAGTGTGTCATGGTCTGTAATTAACCCTCACATCCCCCCAAAACTACAGGAAGAACTGCTGCAAATATTTCTTTAATAATTTTTCTCAAGACTACAGATTAAAGGTTCCATTTATATTTTATGATAGTTGGTAATTAAACATTTACAGTATGGTGTCATTATTTAATATACAATGTAGAAGAAGCAAACTGAACAGAAGGTAAATCTGGCAGTTTAACATGAGTGATGCTATGGGAATGGGCTTGTGTGATCAGACCTGTAACACCAGAGAGCAAGTGGCATTGCAATAAAATGTAGCAGCAAACTGGTTTCACAGCTGTGTTAGACTTAACTTCCCTCTTCTCTGGAACAAAAATGAGACAAAATATTTTATTCTTGAAATTACTTGAAGAAACCAGATGAGACTTTGGGAGTGAAGCTCACTGGCTGCTTTTGCAAGGCAATAAAACCTTATAGAATAAATTAGTCCCAAGGAGTCTCTTTAGGTTTTATGACTGCCCCCATTTTGTTTTACCTCTTCATCTCACTGAGTATTTTGTAAAAAACTTCTGTCTTATTTAGGTTGCCTTCCCTGTTTTCATTTCTGATGGAAATCAAGGCAGCATTCACTGCAAGAGTCTGTTTTTGTGTAACTTCTCAGCCCTCTGATACTGCTTTCACATATAAGAATTAAAACTGTGTAAGCAGCTCTTACTTCTGTTGAAGTGATCATTTTTCTCATAAGGATGAGAATGCATCTCCACAAATTGTCTGTGCCATCACAAACAAGATTGATCTGACTAAATGTCAGTGCACATGTACATGTCCATCTGAGCTGTGTACACTGACATTATACTCGATGGAGGTAGAGCTACAGGGAGAACCATCTGCTAAGAAAGGCAATTAAGATAGAGCAAGTGAACCACATCTAAAAAGCATCCTTCCTTTTTTTTTTTTTTTTTTCCCCTCTTTACTTTTGAGCCTGGGTCTGTGTAACTCAGTTGCAGATGTGTACATTTTTCTTGTCTCAAACTGGAGGAGGCCAGTCCCAGCCAAGCATTTCTCACACTTATTCCCAAACTGTGTGACTACTCTTGTAGTACTTGTTCTATCCTTACAAGGCATATTCTATTCAGAATGACTTCTCATCTTTTTTCTTCTTCTGCACCATTTTCAGCCCACCATAACATGCCAGTCCCTTGCAGCTAAGTTGGTTGAAAGGAAAGATGAACTGATGGTATATGGGGTCTCTGCAGTATAGCTGAAGGAGTTCTCTGACCTGTGTAATAAGTAGACAAATATAATTTTTATGCAGCATAAGGTTTAACCTGCAGTCAGTGAAGAGCCATGGACTCTGGGTAAAGCTGATTGGTGGCATGTTTTCTTTTCTTTTGCAAGCAGTAGGGTTGCTTGATAAATGTTCATGTGACAACAAGCATGGAATTAAAGTGTCTGAGTGAACTTGCATTCATGCACAATACTCTGTGCAAACATATTTAAGCAGAGGCCATCTACTGAAGAACCAGAATTCTCTCAAAAACAGCTTAGCAGAGAGTTGACACAGGCACCCAGAAGCTAGTGAGGTCAGTCTGCAAATGTTTGGTAGACTCTTGCTGCTAATTAAATGCTGTCTTCAGGAAACTCCCCTAATTTTTAATACATCCACTAATAAATGTCTTACACTCTAACGGCTGTGGATCTTCCATTCTACAAACTTTTCACTCTAGAAATGCAGGCTTCTAAGTGGCTGTGTGTGCATCAGCAGGCAGTGCAGCCCAACAGGAGGGGCTCTACAAAGCAGAGCAGTCTGCAACACAGACCTGACATCCACACAAGGCACATTTGGGGAAGCTTCATTTCAGACCTGCTGTCACCTGCTCCTGTGGTCAGTAAGTCCAAGGCTGGGTGGATGGCATTATGTGCTCTCCTGGAGCATATCTTCTAGTTTTAAATTATGCAAAGATAATCTGATTTGAGTGGTAAAATATGAACCAAACTGTAGGGTTGAGACTTTAACTTCAAAAGCACCTTCCCAGCCTGAATTAAGGTTGGTGTTTTGCAAGATCACACACACTAACTTATTGCTCAACACAACTGCAAATGTGCAATTGGCTTTTTTTTTTTCCAAAATGTTTTTCCAAGTGGAAAATTTTACATTGAAAATCTTGATAAATTACTGGCCCCACTTCCAAAAACTCCATGACTCTAATCTGTATTACCACATACATCATGGGTCCTGCAAACATGTACTTATGAGCAGTACCATTAATACTCTGTAGGATTGCTCAATTAAATAAAAACTTTCATTTCTTTCCAGGATGAAGACCCAGATCAAGATTCAAGATTATAATACATTTTGGTTGGAAAAGAACAATATGCGTTTCCAGAGATTATGCAAAATGTTATTTGCCTTGGTCCTTGCCAAGTGAAAACAATACCTAGCAAATAACCAAACTGAACCAAACACAAACCACAAAACAAAGCCCATTATAAGAAGAGGCTGTTATGAAATAGTTTATTCTGGGCAATGGAATCTGTAAATCTGTCCTCTCATGAAGGACAGTTGGAGGAGCAAAGAAATTCTGCTCCTTTGCTTGATCCTATGACTTTTTCACTCTGTGCCAAATTAAGCAATTTGACCAACACCATGCTCATGACAGATGTAAAAACTTTACCTTAGTATATTTATAAACTGCTCTGCTGTTGATAGGAATACCAAATAATTCCATGAAGCCATAAAAATCTGTATTTTATGAAAAAGTTGTGATGAAAATTACATATAGTGTGAAACTAAATTTTAAAACAGTTTCAATCACAAAGAACTTCATTTTGTAAAAGATATAATGGAAAAAATACAGTAAAAACAGATTATTACAAATAAAATGTTATTAACTTCCAAAAGCTTAACTTATTTTTTTAAAAAGCTCAAATTAAATTTGGTTATGGGTAGTAACATTTAAAATAAAAGCACAATAGGACAGAACAAACACGCATTTATTATCAAAATGTAGATGTACAAGTTGCAAAACACCATAAATGTCTGGAACTGTGGGTGCTGTTAAAAAAATAAAAATAAAAAAGGCTTTCATGTCAGCAATGTTTTGAATAAAGTCTGTTTCTTTCTATTTAAGATCATTATCATCCAGAATAGTTTCATGAAAACAGAGACACATGTAACTTCACATTTTTTGTAACACCTAACTATGGATTTGAGCAAATTTGTGATGATTTTCGCTCTCCTTATTAAGCTGCTTTTAAACTCTGGCTCAGTCAGCTTATAAAAAGGTTTGTCTTTGTCATGGTTATAATGAACTACTAACGAGTTTGATCCTTCATCCACTAAAGTCACTACCAAAACTTTGACTTCGCCAGGGTCACATCTTGTACTACAAAGCAGAACACATGAAGCTAAAGAACAATGTCAATACATTCAAGCTGCAGCCTTTCCAATAGGCTTCATGTATTTAAACGAAATTAACGATTTTGGCCTTTTTGACACTACATTCACGTATTTACATCATATACATCTGTTATAAACTCAACAGCAGTTGCTCAGAAACGGCTGTGTCCAGCAGTTTCACAAAATTCCAGACTGGACCATTTTAATTAACAGAGAGGGTAATGTAAAGCCTTTGAGTTAAAGCTGGCCCGAATATAACTTTGTTTCTTGCAAGTGGCCAAAAACATGGCAATCTTTAAGAGGCTGCCTAATAAATGGTTTCAAGTTTTCTTCCAGGATTTTGAAAAGGAAAGTCACACTTATAAAACTGTATTATGTTGCTGATGGTAATTTTTCCAGTGGCAGAGTCGAAAGAAGAACAGGGTCATACGTGGAAAGTCTCAGTCGGTGCACTCTGTGGGTTTGTCCTTGGCTGGGGATCCTGCTTTTGGAGAAGTCAGATGTCCCAGGAACCAAGGTGGGGGGATGAAGGCATATGCAGAGAGGACCTGTCCTGGCCCTGCCAGAGTGGAGCGAGGGCCATGGCTCACTAGCTGCTGCAGCCTCTAGTGCAGCCGTGGCCCAACAAGTTGTTGTTACGTCCATCCTGGAGTTTCTCATGGCTCTGAAGGGATGCTCTGCTCTCCATGCTGGAAGTCTGTCCACTTTGATCCTGCTGCCTTCTTAATCTGTCAAAGGGTAAAAACATTGATATAGCTACCATCTGCAGATAACTGTACCAGAATGACAGCCCTTGTCTGCCCTGTGGATAGGCATGTACACTTGGGTATAGCATAGGTCTCTGCACCCTTCAATCTCTATTAACTCCCCAAATTGCCATTTATTTATCTTCTAAACAGTGATGATTACCTGCTCCTAAATATGTGTGGTTGTGTCATGGTAAAATCCTGCTCCCATTAAATCCTATGATAAATAACCAGCAGAGGAGAGTCCTTTCTCTGGCTTTAGCATCTCTGCTCAAACTGTAACTTGACAAAACCTCTGGGTAGTTCAAGACTGATGAGAGTTGTTGGCACAAAATGGCAGTAAGCAGCTGCTCCCCTCTGCTGCCCTACAAAGTTATCAGTAAACTCCCCTAATATATGAGAAAAAGACATGAGATTAAAATATATTCAGTTTTTCTCTTGTTATTACTTCAAATCTTGTCAAAGCCTCCTAGGTGGTTTCAAGGAAAAACAATACAATCTTACATTGCTTAAAGACTGCAAAGTCATCTTCTTTTGACATAATTTTCTAGAGAACAACAGCAGCCCTAACAGCACCCACACAGTCCCCACCAATCATTTTGTCATCAAGACCCTCATCATTTCTGTCCAACCCTGGTATAAACTTCTGTGATTGAAATGTGATTAATGTGGTATTTAATGTTTTCCTTCAAACACAGATACAACGCAGCCTTTCAAGAAGGGTGTAAATATTTATAGGGAAGATGGCAGGTAGAGACCTTTCTTTCTTTCTTTTTTTTTTTTTTTTTAATGTGAACCTCAGCTGGTTTGTAGGAATTTACTCTAATAACAATTTTTCCAAGTGCACCAGAAATAGGATGGCTTCCAGTATGGCTACAGGCCAATGGAGGATTGAGATACTAGAGGAAAGCACAAGAAACATGAGTCCCTAGCTGAAAAGCCAATGAGTTATCTTCAGTAACATTCACAACAAATGAGCTTAGGGACATTCTTTATGAGAAATTTGTCCATCATCTCCAGTTAAACAGCTTTAGAACCAGTTGTTCAAATGTATGTTGAAAAATGGTGAACACGGTGAATTTTCACCCAAGGGCTCTAAGAAAATTGAAATATATAGTTTCAGCACAGCTGAATGGAGTATGTAACTTACAGTAGAAACTGTCTTGGCACCAAGGAATAGAAGACAGAAAATGTGATGGCATTTTATTTATTTTTTATTATTATTTTTAATAAGGGCTTCAAAAGAGATCCAGGGGACTACCATCAGAAGTATTGAATCAAAGTCTTGAACCAACTTAGGGTCTGAGCTACTGGCCCTTATGAGGTCAAGGTATTTGTATGCATCAACAGAAGAAGCTACAGTGCTTGGGAAATAATGTTGCAGACTGTAGCTTGCAAAGCTCTGCAAACTGCTAAATAGTGGAGTAAGACAAATTTTGGCTCTACAGACATCTGAGGAACAAACGTGTTGATCTAAGACATACAGGTGTTTTCTCCCTGCATCTGTTTAATATTTACTTGAGGCCTAAAATGCAGAAAGAGAAGGCTGTTCTAACTGTTCTGTTAAAATTAAAGGGGAAATACAAAGTCTTTCAATAACACATAATACAGGAAAGCACCAATTATTTTTCTTTTTCTAACCACACAAACTAGCACAAAGGCAGCATCTAAGGAGGACAGTGTGAAAGGAGAGAAAAGAAGCCCATGCTGAGTTCAAAAGATGCCATGGACCAGCCTCAAACTTCTCTCTCTCTGCAGAGGTGGTTTCTATTGCTGATTTCCATTTATTTTCTTTTATCCTGTCCTTATTTCCCAGATCTATTCTTGAACCACAATTAGATTATGGGGGTTTGGAAGTGCCAAAGAAATACTGTCAGAAGAAACAATAGGTTGTTAACCTGATGATGTTGTAAAACTTTACCTGTTATTTAAATGTTTAAGAATTTATGAATCACTTTATTCAGTGACTAAAATTACATTAAAGACTTCACTATAGGAGGCTATAATGGGCATGCTAACATTCACAAGTGTCTCCTGGAGCTGGGAAATCAGACTAAGAATCAGGAGCTGCTGGTTCTTGGTCTACAAAACAGCTGATTCTACTTCTATGTCAGTCACCCTTTCAGAAAATTACAGCCCTCTTCTGTGCCTCAACTTCTCTCTTGACAAGCAGAGACAATATAGGGGTGTGAAGGTGAGGGGGAATTATATTTGTCCACAAACATCATGTGGTTTGAAGCTAGTCATAAATCTGAGCTGGATAAGTTGTGGCTAGGAAACAGAAACATAAAAGAACATTGAAGCCATGTCTGGACTGATAAAACCTTGTGTTCTTGTGAAATACATGGCACAGGAGATTTTTCTGGACAAACTAGTGACAGGGCATGTCAGCTCTTGATTAGGCAGAAGATGCAATGAGCAGGAATTTTTTTGTAGCTGCACATCAGATGTTGAGGCAGCTGCTGCCGAGAAGGATGGAAGCTGAGAGCTTTGTGCCTCTAGGTGCTGCTTGTGCCTCACAGGCCTCAATGAAAGGAGGAATTAGAATCTGGTGTCTTTGATGATTGAGAAAAGACAGTGACATAGATAATAAAAAAAATGTAATTATACTGCATAAGTAATTATGCATATATGCATCATTGAATACATAAAATTACAAAAGAGAATACACTGGTTAAAAGCTGGCATGAGTAATGTAATACTGAATGAAAAATACTGTTACAACTGTATCAGGCCAGAGTGAAATCACAAGCATCTAATGAAACTCAGTAACAAACTTGGGGACCATTTGAGAAGGGCTTATAGCTCAGCTTTGTTCACTAGAGGAAAAAATAAAAATACTGAAAGTTTGTCTTTAGGCTGCTTATTTGGATAAGTTCAATGAAAAGATTAAAAGCTGCAGATTCAACATGATTGTCAACATTTCAGTTTTGGTAAGAGACTAGGCCTCCTCCCAGATCACTGCAATTTCAGCAAAAAAACCCAAACCAAACAAAAAACCCAACCAAACAGAGCAATTGGTTTGTATTTCAGTCTAGCTCCAAACTGCAAAGAGGCTCAGGCCAAGACCTAAGCAAATCTCACCACAGCAACTGTGTGTCAACAAGCAGTCTCTTCAGTAAAAATATTGGTCTATTGCATAAGTGACATTTATCTCTTATTCATGCATTCTTGATTCCTTGGTGACAAACCTGGAGCACTTTTCCATCAGATGTTCTCAGCTTTTTAAAAAATACATGTACCTTGACATGATTCCTGTACTCATAGCAAAATAAATATAATCTGGGCCATTCTGTTTAAAAATGGCACTAGTGCAATAAATCATTTGTAGGAAACTACTTTCCACTGAAGAACTTATCTTGCCTTTAAGCTGATGCAGCTACAGGCTTTGATAACTTGATAAAGGCCCAAGGAGAATAAATGGCTTGATGGGGACCTAGTTGTGGATCTGAACCAGGTAGCTGTTCCTTTGCTGAATGCTATTGACTGAGAACACACACCAAGGGCCAGCTGCAGATGAAAATGTGAACAAGTGGTTCTAGTGGATAGTTATATAGAAAAAAAAGAACCTGCAGGGAAAAAAAGGATAATTAATTTGAACAGTGCCTATTGCATTTATTCCATTGTAATCCTGTACAGGTACATAAGCAGTCTTAGAGGCTGTTATGCTGGGAATTAAGAATGGTTCTGCTGAACAAACAAAGAAATAAACTGAGTTTTCCTTTCATTGATCCATGCAAAACTGATAGTGTGTGACACTGAGTGTTGAACCTCCTCTTCAGGAACAAGGAAGAAAGGCTGTACTAACCGCTACAGGAATGCATCAAGAAGAGTAACTGAACAGTCAAGTCTTGGGCTTCACCAGTATTTCTGGTACAAAGTGTCTGTGTGAGCTATGGAAAGGATTTAACTCTATTATGATCTTGATACTCAGATATTACAGTAGAATTTCAACAGTATTTATCTCCAGTGCTGGATCTTGAATCAGATATTGGTCAGTAGAATAACATTCAAAGGACAGGGAAAAAATTTTGGTCCAAAACGTCCTATTCCAATATAGAGCAGTGACATCAGGTTTAAAAAAGGTAGGTACTCTGTTTGAGAGCTGTATGGAGGCTGTTACCCTGCCTGTCACTCTTGTCTGTCTGTTTTGACCAGACAAGTAACACCCTTGTGTAGCTGGTGTCTCACCAATGGGTCTTGCCAGGATGTCAGTGTGAAACTGAAGCCTCAGAAAATTCAGGTTTCAAGCAGTGGACATACACTTGGCAAACACTGAGACAGAACTTCTACTGGCAAAAAGAGAATTCAAGCCAGGCAGAACTACCACTCTTCATTGACTTCCACATGTACCAGGTCCCACAAGACATTTTTTATTACAGAAAATTTGCAAGTGAGTTTGCCAGTGCTGCAAACCCAGAGTCCTGGGTGTGAAGGAAAGAAAATGATCTGAGTGGGCAGTAAATTTACTTTCCCATTTCTAGTTTTAAGATTTTACCTTGGTTTATTGATATTACAAACACTTTCCTGCAGAAAATATGTTTTTGCTTTTGTTTTGGGGAAAAGGTGGGTATAGCAAGACAAACTTTAGAAATTGTAGTTTTCTTGTAGGGAAAAAGTTTTATTAAGGGACAGAGAAGCCCTGAGGAGTAAATATGTCTGTGGAACATTTATCCCAAGTGTTCTTCACAAGGAAGGGGGTCAGAGGCAAGAACATATGGGTCACATCTATGCTAGTGTTTCAGATTCATGAGTCCTGGGGGACAGCTTGCTAAACAGTTAGAAAAGCACCTCAGTTCTATGATTTAGCAGTTTACAATTAAGCAATGCTGAAGTCTTGTCCAGGTGGTCTTCCTAGAAGACTAATTATGAACATGTCTGAATCAGGAGAAAAAAATAACGGTTCTATCATGGTGAATGACTGCTCAGAAGGGAACTATTTAGCTACATGTTTCTGTGCATGTCAGTGTTGTTTATCTACTGGAGCACAGACACAGAAGTTTTACTATGGGGATTTCAGAAAAACAGTGAAGAACCTTATGTCAAATACCAGATTTTTAGACTATCTGTTGTTAAAGATGGACTCTGAAAGATAGCATTCTCTCAAAATACTGCACTAAAAGCTTTTAATTCTCAATAGAAAAGATCTAGCAAAGAACATTTTTTTAAGGAGTTAGAAGAAGCCAGAAATTGACAAACATAGGCATTGTTATGTCCTGGTCACAGAAAATAGAGAAGTGGAAGTTATGCCATATATCTAAAATAGCTGGATATGCTGTTGTAAATATTGTAGCCAAACTGAAAATAATGTTTACAGAGTGTTAAAATGCCGTAAACGTGGACTCTGAGAGCAAGAACCTTGTTGTAGCAGAATCTCTTAGGGACATGCAGAGCTGGAAATATCCAGCACATCTAGCCAAGACAGTGACTAGTGGTAGGAAGCCAAGGCTGGAGTTAGTTATCTTGGCAAGGTGTGAGTTTTGTGCCTACTGCTATTATCCACTATTAGTTTTTAATTTTAGGTTTTATTCAATTAAGCAATGTTACATCAAAGTTTGTACACAAACACAAATGAAAAATGCCTGGGTGAATGAATTAGAGGTGGTCAACACAACTTCTTCCTTTAGGTGCTTGTGGTGGTGCTTTGATTCTGCCACCCTCAACTCTGCCTTTCCCGGATGACAACTAATCTGCCTTGATGATAACTATGCATCAAATAGCCCAGAATTTGCTTTCTAAAGACATGGAGATGGTTAGTAGCTGGTGGGATCCCTCATCAGAACTGGATTCCCCACTTGGTTACACACAAAAGATGAAACTTTTGGCTTAAATATTTTGGTACATTTGTGGCACTCTAGAGCCTCTATTTGCAGTCAAAAGGTGTAAAAAGAAAGACTTCATGGGACCTTCAAGTCTAACTGTGACAATAAGACTTGCTTATTTCTTCCTTGTGAAATAAATACAGACTATATCCCTGTGTTCCTCACATTTTTGAGTGGTTTATGCAGAGAAACTTGATCTGAAAAATCACAGAAGGATTTGGACTGTGAAGACTCAAAAGGTTTCACACTGTTACCACAAAGTCCGGCATCATCTGGGTATTGGTAGCCTGGAGTGTGATAGAAAGTATAAACAGAAAGCTCCTGGGTAGTTTGGACTTTACATATCTGCATAACCATCATGAGAAGCCGTATGTTTCCGTGCCTTCACCACCTCTCTAGACAACCATTTCCAGTGACCCACCACTCTCAGTTTAAAGAACTTTTTCCTAATGTCCAACTTAAATCTAGCCTTCTCTAGCTTAAAACTGTTACCCCTTGTCCTATTGTTACATGCACTTATGAACAGGTCTTCTCCAGCCTTATATACAGGTCTCTTTCAGGTGTTGGAAGGTTGCTATAAGGTCTCCCCAGACTCTTCTGTTCTTCAGGCTTAACAACCCCAACTCTCTCAGTCTGTCTTCATCAGTGAAGTGCTCCAGACCTCTGATTGCTTTTGTTGCCTGCCTCTGGACATGCTCCAACAGGTCCACATCCTTCTTGTGTTGGGGGCTCCAGAGCTGGATGCAGTGTTCTAGGTGAGGTCTCACCAGGGCGGAGTAGAGAGGAAGAATCACCTCTCTCGATCTGCTGGCCACACTTCTTTTGATGCAACCCAGGATGCAGTTGGCCTTCTGGGCTGCAATTGCACAGCTTTTGATCCACTAGAACCCCCAGTTCTTTAACCACAGGGCTGCTCTCTAACATGTCTTCCCCCAGCCTGTATTCATATCTCTGCCACTGTGGGGAGTAAGAAATGAATATGATTCTTTTTTTTCTGCCTGCATTTTTAAAGGTTTCTCTTACAAATTGGTTCCTGCTGTGTTCTATTTATGCAAAAAATTGAAGAGGCTGGCAGAATTTTACAATCATAAATTAGTGTTAATCTTCTCTTATATTCCCATTATTCTGCTTACCTGTTCTTATCTGCCAGGTTTTCACCCAACTACATTTTTTTAGTAAAAAGATAAAATAAAAAAGTGAAAAAAATGAGCTAAGCATCCTAATCTGGTTATTTTTAACTGAATAAGTGTATTTGGGAAGAGTATTTTTACTTTTCAAGACAAAATAGCCACCAAATATATCAGAAAAGAGTGAAAAATTCTGTATTTACATTCTTTTTTAAAAAGTTAACAAAAATAAGCTGATGAGTTGATCTTCCACAATGAAGGTGGAAAATGCAGAATATGAAAAAAGAAGAAAAAGCCTGTCAGCTGTGAAGATTAATTAATTAAACTAATTATATAACTAATTAAAACTATCTCCAAAGACAATTGCATATAGCCTTTTTTCTTCTTTTTTCTTTTTTTAATTAAAAAACCCTCTTTGTACCTATCAAAGGAGCAGTAACCATGGGAGAGTTAAACAGCTGGCTCTTCTTTTTAGCTTGTACACAAAGTGATCTCAGTAGTTTTTTCATGGAAACAGAAATCACTGAAATATGTATGAATTTCTTAAGCATTTTCAAGTAAACAAGGCAGGCAAAAATCTTGCTCAGTGCCAAAGAAGGCTTGGGGCAGACCAGGGCAGTTGTTAGGAACGACAGGAGCAGGCTTAACACTCATCTCCCAGCAACATCAGAGCTGAGTCACACAACTCCAAAGCCAAAATTAGAGTCTGTATTGTCAGATCATTTCCCCCTGCTCTAGGGTTTGTGTAGAGAAACAACATTTATCAAGTGGCTTTAAATGGAACACAATGCTGCTGTGTTTGTGTAACAGCAGGTGTGCATTTTGGGAGACCTGGGTCCAAGTAGTAACCTCATGAAGTCACTAGCAAGAGTGGACGTCACGAGTCTTTAATTCTTCCTTGATGATATTCATATTTAAAACTTGCTTGTTCTTGGCCCGCCCACATGTGTATGTGTGTCTCAAATACATTTGCCACACAGGTCATGTTTGGTGCCATATGAGATGTCCTGGGTTACCTGACACTCAGAGAACCAGCAGATGCTACAGCAGAGCACAAATGACCTGTGTCTGTGGCACTGGCAGCCAGGTGTTCAGTTTTGCAGAAACAAACTGGGACCACAACTGTGGGATGGATCTGATGCCAGCTGATGATGGAAAGATTAGCTCAGGCTCTCTCTCCAGGACAGAGGCACTAACAGAATAATTAGATCCAGTATAAGTTATCCAATATATGTGTCACAAATCAACCTTGGGAGATACAAGTCTCTCCTTGCTGACTACTGAAGAGACTTAAACTAAATACACAATTTTAACATTTGTTAATTCAAAGGAATACAGTCTTGTTGCATCACTAGAAAAACAGATACTTTTTCTCTCTGAACTATAGATTTAGGTCCCTTCCTGTCTGGTAGCTGTATAAGTTCACCACACACTTCACTGCCTAGCAGAGTCAATTTGCTTCTGGATTAGATCTAATTTAAACCTACGCTGTTCAGGCGGGCAGAAAGCGAATAGTCCCAACACAACACGCGCCGATGAACTCTGCCAAGAGCTGGGTTCTGAAGGCACTGAGGAGTACAGGGGCACAGCTGCCTGTCCATCCATGCAGATGTGACTATAGGCTCTGAGTCTGCCAGCAATGGCTTTTCTGCATAACTTGGGCTATATCTTTAAAAGTACTTTGGCATCTAATTCCCATTTATTTCTGATAATTTTGAAAATCTTGTGTACGCCCTTTGGGGTAGGAGTCACTCTGTGTCTAATCAATATTTAACTCAGTCTGCCTTTGAACCCAAACATGTACTCTTGGTACTGACTGCTTCAACAGAGTCACCATCTCAGGTCTGATTTCCTAATACATGATGTATGTGTTTTGATAGCTCAGTAGACTATCATGTAATCATTCAAATAACTCCATTTTAGCTCCATTTAAAATTACATTACTGGGGCACAAACTAGAAGTTATGCTTTATTACACCTTCTTGTATCATTGACACTCATGCCATTTACTCCCACCCTTTCCAAAAATCCATGGGGTTTTTTTTAATATGCTTACAACATGGGTTATTGATTCAGGTTGATAGTTTCTACTGAGTAATTGCACTCACTAAATGCCTGTGAATATAATTTCCTATCAACCAGCAGTTTATAATCAAACATAATGGGTTCAAGTGCACATACACTGTCAGTGACATGTGAAATACTAGTATGTAGAAGTCAAGTGACAAATGATACTGAAAGCTGTAGCATGTAGACCTGCAAGGTCTTGCTATCTCAGCTTTACTTTGGGAATTGATAAAGCAAAATAAGAGTGAAGAGATCAAGTAAATAAATGAAAACAACAAATAACAAGCAACCATTTAAGAAAATTAAACCAAAACAAATTAACACCATCATTAAAGCCATGTTCAGACTAGAAAAATAAGTGTCCCTTAGAAGTGGGTTATTGCCTGTCCAAGACCAGGTGCATCCTAAACAGTAACTGTCTTGTTCATCCACACTGTAAAATGTGAGCTAGTTTTTCTAGTTTAGGTATGTCTGTAGAGGCACATATAAATACAACAGGAAAGCAGCTATGAAATTTCCTAATAATGTAGTGGTTATTAGACTTTGTGGGACCACAGGGAGCAAATTTCCTTTCTAGTTAGTCAGAATGCAGTGTAAAAACTACTGGCACTGGCCCATGAATACGGATATTTATCATCAGTATGTGGGCCAAAACTAATTTTCAAGGAAGGCACTAATTTCTTAGCCTGTATTGGGTGTATATCCTGAAGGATGCAGGCTTACTCTTTTGAAAAGCTGTCAGCAGGGAGTTTCCAGGGGCTGCTGTGAAGCACTCCCTTCCTTAATTCTTCTGGTGAAAGTTTCAAGATAAAGTGATCCTTCGTGTCAAGTCCAAATGAAATCTAAGGGTAGAAGGACAATCCTTTGTTCGCATCTGGAGTTCGACCTGCTTCACTGGAAACATATTCTCAACCAGTATCATCTCCACTGAGGCCCTGGACCTCGGGGCTGGATGATTTTATAGAGGAGGTGTAATTAAGAGACATGTTAACAGGCAGCAAATCATGGCAACAAGCATAATTTTGCTAATAGACCGAGAATTTAAAGATAAATAGTAACCTGGTGCCTGTGGGCCAGCCAGCCATCACCAAAATGTGGCCATTTAAATCCACCTCATTTCTTCTCTTTTCTTCTCATGCCTCTCCCCTAGTGCTAAGAGGATCCTTGTCCAGACGTGAGGAAAATATTAGCTGTGACAACCTATTTGCATGGCAGCATTGATTTCCTTAATGTGGCATCTCTAATTGAAGCTGCAGCTTCATGGGAGCCATACAGCCAAGAAGTTAAGAATTAGGGTATGTGAAACTACAGACTTGCCCTGCCTGATTATTGAGACCTGATTAATAAACATTGTCAGATTGCAATAAGCATCTGGGAGGAGGTTGGTTCAGCTCTACCTTTCTCCTATTCTAGCAGCTTCCAGGTATCAGAGCCTATGAGTTTCCAGGAAGCAGTCACAGCCTGCACTGTCCTCTCTGCTGTCTCATCCCTCTCCACCTATTCCTCATGCAAGATTTATCCATCAGAGTCCAAAACTGAGATCCACAAGAAGTCTACTTAACCCTGCAGCTCTTTCATTCACTGGAGCGTGGACAAGTGCCAAAGGAGACCTAGTTGGTAGGGATCACATGGTGTAATTCACAGTCTTTAGTTAATCACTAAACTTCCCTACA
>NW_009954194.1:3854723-3887934 GCF_000747805.2 Chaetura pelagica | reverse complement strand
TCCCTACACAATGAAGGTGGGTGCCCAACATGGGGACCCATGGAAACCACTGTATCGAACATTGAGCCATCTGGGCTGGTCTCTAAGGCACACCCACAACAGGAGCACAAATTGTGTCCAAGGTGCACATAAGGAAATTTTCTCCAGCTGGATTTCACAACCCTGAGGTCTTTCCAGGGGCTGGGAGCCCGATGTCCCCTGAAACACATGAAAGAGCAATCTGAATCTTACCTAAATCTCTGACTGCCCTAGATCTGCTTTACTTTCCTTATTTAAAAAAAAAAAAAAAGAGAGAAATATATAAATATGTACTTGCATATATATACAAATATATATGAACATTTTGCTGTGCAACCCTTGTGCTGTTCTGAAGATAGAACCCTTAGAAGCAGTGAGAAGGCATAAGTGCATGTACTCATCCACACTATCCACGATAGATTCCCACCTCTCTTGGTGACCCATTTGAGACATCAGTGAACACTGTCAGAGAACAGCCCAAATGGAGAAAAATGCCCGCTGTGATGTACCCTCTTCTGACATTTCCAGGTTTTCCAAACTAATGAGTGCATTGGGGGTCTTATGGACCTAGGTGGTTCTTTGTCCATGAATTTCTCTTATCCTTTTCTGAATCTTTTTTTGAATCTTTTTGTATGCTGAGCATCCAGAGCAGCACTTTGGCACATGCTGCATTGCACAGAAAGGCATAGTTTTTTTTTTCTTTTAAACCTGCAGCCTAATAACTTTGTGACCTTGAGTTACTAGAGAGACTGAATAATCATTGCTTAGTCATCTTCTCAATGTTTCACAACACATTAGTATTTAGCCTGTTTCTGTCTCTTCATTTGCTTCTTCTCTGAGTTTAAACTGATTCAAGTCTGAAATCCTTCAACACGAGCCTCTATTATTTGTTTGTCCTCTCTATTATTTGTTTTCCTGAGATAAGGAAACAGAATTGTACACAGAATGGAAGATGTAGGTGTATGTATCTGAACATACACCTATATGCAATAATATCCTGATGTTAATTTCTCTATAGCTTTCTTTGCAGTTAGAGAATATTAACACCTTTTAGTTGTCCACTAAGCCTTGTGCTATCTGCAGTCTTTTACAAATCTCTCTCCATAAGTGAAGTTAATTTAGAGTCCATTGTCCTGAAGGTGAAGTTTAGATTATTTCCTTCCAAACAATTCTGCATTTATCAATACTGAATTTCAGCTGGCATTTTTTTATTACCCTGCCACTCAGAACCATGACTATCATTACCTACTACAGCTCTTTCCAGTCAGATTTAGCTTTCACCACTCTGGTATCAGAAACGGATTTTGTCACCTCACCATTCATCTCCTTTTCCAAGTCATTTATGAATGCATTCAACAGATGCACTAGCAATAATCTTGTTACATCATTATTGGCTTGCTTCTGCATTGTTTCAGTAACTGGCCCCAAAATACTTTCCTGAAACAGGATGAGGAGTTCAGTCTTCATGACTCATTCTTAGTTTATGGAGACTTGTAACAAGGGGGAATGTATGCTAGTTTAGGACATGGAGATGAAGAGAAGTCATGGAGGTAGTCCCCTGTGGCCACTGAACAGTCATGACCTGTTATGCAGCCTTCATTTATCATACATATGTGTCCTGTGTAACCTATTAAAGACAAAACAAAAGAAACCAAAACAAAACAAAACAACAACAAAACACTTATATAATGCTCAAAATCATCCAGCTCTTGTTCCTCTCCAAAGTTTGAGATGTACAAATTAAGATTTTCCTTTCTCTGCCAATGAATTGACTTTTGATTATTTTTTTATAAGGTGTATTGTATTTAGTTTTCTATAAACAGAGAAGAATTCTTGGCCTGCAGTGCTGAGAATCTACATCTGTTGTCCTGATCCTTCAGGACCACTTTTTGGCTCTGAGAACGCTCTGATACATGCAACACTACACAAACCTTCATTCCCAAACATTAATGTCCATGAAGTGTAGCCACTGTAACACTTTAGTAACTTGCTTGGGAAAATTCCAGCCATTTTTCCTGTAAGGTTTTGAAAATGAGGTTCTAGATAGTGATGAGCCTATTATTATTTATTTGTTTGTCTGTTTGTTTATTTATTTATTTATTTATTTTCCCCCTCTGTGAAACTGTGAAGAAAACACATTATTGAGATAATGGTTTCTATATGACTGTCCTTTTATCAAAAGAAATCAATTTGAAGCTATGCCTACAGAAAAATTATCAGCTTGGACTTATGTTTGGTATACATGGAGCTGTTGGAGTGAGTCCAGAGAAGGGCCATGAAGATGACCAGAGGGCTGGAGCACCTCTCTTATGAAGACAGGCTGAGAGAGTTGGGGCTGTTCAGCCTGGAGAAGACAAGGCTCTGGGGAGACCTTATAGCACCTTCCAGTACCTGGAGGGGCTACAGGAAAGCTGGGGAGGGACTTTTCACCAGAGAGGGCAGTGATAGAACAAGGGCTAATGGTTTTAAACTGAAAGAGGGGAGATTTAGATTAGACATCAGGAATAAATTCTTTAGTGTAAGGGATATGCTCAAATCCTTAGGTAGTTTGGCTCACTAAGAAGGGGGTCACACTTGTCCCACTAATTCCAAGCCATTAATAATGAGCAGGAATCAAAGGCACAAGTGAGAGGGTCTATGTGACTGAGTGGGAGTTATTAGTGTCCAAAAACAAGCTAGGTTCAGTCATGTTCAGAAAAACATCTTTCTAATTAGGTGAGATTGCAGGAGCGATCTCCAAAAGCACACATATCCATTACAAAAGGGACAAAAAGAGCAGTGCAACCACTTGAAGTGCCCAGAAATTGATGGATTTAAACTGCATTAAGGTCAGCAGAAGTGGCAAGAAAAGAAAGGTTGTGCTACAGGCTCTTCCAAAAAGATTCAGAAATCATGATAATATATATATATCTCTGGAGACACTAAGTGACATAAAATAACTATTAAGAAAAGTATATTCAGTGAGATATACTGCAAATCATTATGGATATTCAATTCCAATCAAACTGAAAGGAAAGAGAAGACTCAGGGACTCTGCATTTGAATCTGAAAGACAATTGAAAGGAAAAGAACTAGAAAGTAAGGGCTAATAAATTTGATCTTATAAAAATGCGGAGCATATTAAGTAAGCTTTTAATCTATGATATGGGCAAAATCAAACAACATGATTTTAAGCATCTTAATATGCTCCTCAATTTTTGCTATTTATTCTAGGAACAGAGAACTCTGTCCACCTAGAACTGTCAGTACCTTTTAAGAAAGAGCTAGGTGTGGGCAAACAATAGAAATTGCAGTAGGAAAAGAAAAGGAAATGTACAGCATCCATTTGACTGCTTCAATTTGTGACAGAGTTTTTTAGTATTGTTGCATTGGACAAGTACTGAGAAGAGAAGTAAGGTCTGCCATTAGCTTAGGAAAAGGGCAAGTCTGTTCAGTTCAGTGGGGACTAAACAGATGAATATAAGATCAATGCTATTCCTGGATGTTAGTATTCAGTAAAAATATCCCTCCAACTTCAACATTATTAGTAGGTTTTTTAAAATTTCCTCTAGAACTGTTTAAAATATGCTTATTTTGTTCATCCCTTCATCTCGTTTATTAAACTGTCTCTGCAGAATTCTAACCCATTTTCCCATACATTGCACATATGAAATGCATACTCTGCTCAATAAAATGTGGCTATAGGATTTTACTTTCATTAGCAGACTGATAATTTTGATGTTTTGATGAAGTTTGTGAAACTTCTGACTGAAGGATTATTCCACCTGACGAGCAGATATTTCCTGTGTTTTCTCCTCTGTTCTTTGTTTGCTCACCTCTTTAATATTAAAAGATATCTTTCAGGGACAGGAAGGCTGAGGAATCATAAAGGGTGATTCACTACAAGAAAATATTGACTCTTATTTCTTCACTTTTGTCTGCTTTAGGTTTTGGACATTCATAAACGGATTAATGAAGATTCACAGAGTGATAAAGGCACAAAAATAGCAAATAATCTGTGCTCAGCTTTTTAATAAAGCTACAAACAAACTGTGGCTTTATCTGTACAGTATTTCCCCAGATAAATTGAAACCATAGTGTACAGCTTCTAAACTATATCAACTTCTTGCAAAATTGCTCACAAGTCTGTATGAATACACATTCAAAAGTTGCAGAACATTTGGTGCTGCATTTCTAGATGCAATAAAGCATCTGTTCATAAAAATAGATTTAAAAACAGAAAAAAAAGTTGTCAGCAAAATCAGCCAAATGAGTCCCTGAGATCAACTTCAGATCCCATTCTCCAGGTAAGACCCAGTACACGGAACAGTTTTAGATTACAGTTTATTTAGTTTATGTGTTCAAAACTAAGTAAGATATCTCATTCATGCTCTTAAGAAGAACAGAAAACATTCCTGCACTACATTCAAACTTGCATTGTAAAAGGATTTTCCTATTTTATTTCACTTTGGATCAGGACTGTGCATATCCCTCTCAGAAAGGTACTGCAAGATAATAGCTGTGTACAGGTGACAGACACCTGTGTCATGTAAAAAACCACAAGTATTTAAATTTGGACCACATCCACTGAAATATTCATCTAAATAAGAATAAACCCTTCCATCTAGTGGCTCTTCATCCACTCTGGTACCTGAAGCCCTGGCAAAAATAAAATAAAGATAAAATCTATTTACAGTGTAAGGGATTTTATTTTGGATGCTTCATATTTACTTGCACAAATGAATGAAGGTATAAATCTACCTCTTCAGAGCAGCTTGGCCATTTTACATGGAGTAGAAGTATCTTCAACCCATGAATGTTGCATATACCTAAAGTTGCTCTTGGTCTGCTGTTCCATGCTTTGGAGTTGAAAGTGGGTGTCCCAAGAGGAAGGTACATTGGGTGTGGAAGGAGAACATGGCCCAGCTTCAGTTTTTCTTTTATTAAAATAAATGGTGTATCATTCTGACTACAGGAAAACTTTGAAACGTTCAGTGTCCATTTCAAAGGCATGAAAGCAGTATTCCCTTAAGATTTCACAAATTTCCCAGTGTTTTGTAGGATTAACTGTAATGAGAACATGCCTAGCTAAACTGAAGCACAGAACTGCACCTGACTTCTCTAACTGCCATTTTAGTACATAGGACAGTCTATTGCACTAATACAAATCTCTGGAAAATGAAGAGTGGTTTTGCATCTCCTGCAAACATCTTTGTTTGATAGAGTTGTTTTCTGGCTGTTTATACAGAGAAACTTGGAATAGTTGGTCTTCTCTTAATTCCTCTCTATCTCCCCTGTGTATTCTGAATACTGCCAACAGAAGATGCTGTCTGACTAAGAGTGTGTAAATAAAGAGATAAAAATCTAACTTTTCTTACCCACTGCTGATAATCATTGATTACATGCTTTGTCCAGGAAGCCCAGTTACAGCTAAATCCAACATATAAAGAACAGCTAGTGTCATGGCTCCAAATCCTCCTTTTCTCATTGCTATGTTAACAAAACACATTTGCTCTATCATTCTGCAGTGTATGCTTGTGCTCTCTAACTGTATACAATATCCTATTTCTTTTTAATTCTTCACATCTTTCATCCTATCTCATACCTGTTGATATCATAGATATCATCTATACAGCTATAAAGTATAGGCCAACAAAACAAATTACATTCAAGGACACTGTAAGACTTAGTAAGAAGGCATCTTGCCTGAATGCTGCTGGTAAAGTAATCTGGACAGACATCAGCCTTTTTAACTGAGCCTACTCATTTGAAAATTTGCTTTAGCTAATATGGACTCTGTCTTCCTCATGCACTAATCTTGCTTAAAACCTTCCTATAAATAGCAGTTTCCAAAATGTGAAAATGTGCATGTTCTGTCTTTGCCAGGATTAACTCACACTAGTAAGTTACATAGCTCATTCTCTTGAATTATTTTTTTTAATTCTCTTCAGCATAGTAGGCCCTCTCCCTGATTCTGAGAAGTCCACCACCAACCTTTTATGGCTTTTCTTGTTTATGACTCTCACAAACATATGGCTCTTCTGTGCTAGAGATCATGTCAAATGAAATAAAGACTTTGTAGGACCTTCTTTTTCTTTCTAAGTCCTCACTGTTGTTCCTGTCAGCAGTTGGTGTTGGGCACAGCTTGTAACAGGAAAATGGGGTTATCTGTGGCATAATTTCCTTCATGATACCATAACAGCTGTGTGAAGTTGACAATCCCTTTCCCAGTTTTAATTACAGAAGATAGTAATTACCTGCATTGTAAGCATTAAGTAAAATAGTCACAAGTTTTTAATTAATTCCTAATGTTTGACAACTCCTTTAGAACGGCTTGCACATATGATCAGGGCAAATTAAACCACTGAATATACTTAGATGAAATGCAGTAATTTGACTCAAGACATAAACAGCTCCTCTGTTATGAGCTCGCTCTGTTAATACAAGCAGGCCCACAGCAGCTGCAACTCAAACACAGCAAGCTATGTGAAATGCAGTGTATTAATTGGAACAGGAAGATGACTGATATCTTTGGGCTGCAGCATTTCTGCTTGCTTTTAGAGATGGAAGAAATACAAAATCACACCAGAGACTATAAGAGGAAGAAATCAATGGAAATCTGGCCTTTTAACCCCTGCTGCTGTGATCATTAATCACTACTCCTTACAGTGAGAGAGAAAAAAAAGAAAGTTCTCAAATTAATTTCAGTGGTGAATGCTAAACAGGCATCAAGAAATACACTTACTTCTCTCTGTTGAATATGATGAATTCTTTCCTAACAGTTTCCAAGCACTGCTGCAGGTGTACGTTCTTTAAAAAACAGCATGAAGAGGTTGATTAATAAAGATGAAAAATCATAGCCAAAATATCACAACAACAGGAACAATACTGAACAAAAAGTCTTGCGAACGAATACAATAAAAGGCATTTTGAAGACTCTTCAAGAGTGGGCCATGATAGCACAGTCAGTATTTCTTTCTTTTATAAGATCTCCACAAATAATTCCTCAGGATTTTTACATCCGATAGTTCTAAGAAGAAAGTCTGCATAAGCATTCAAAATCATAAAGAGTAGCAACAGAGTTTATAAAACCTCACGGAAATGAAATTCAAGTCTGGAAATGGTTATTTCTTAATCTCAGAATTTTAGACTGTTTGTATAATAGGTCTTTCTATGTGGGACACATTAGTCAAGACTGCAAGAGATAGTTTTAAAACATTTCTAAATAATTAGGTTTTCACTGCATACTTTTCATTTTTGGTAGTAGCAGCAAATAAATACTCCTTATAACTATCTGTTCATGTGTGGAAAATGTATTGGCCAACTGCCAACACTTTTTCGTACTTTAAAGGAGCACCCGTGAGAATCTTAAAAATTGTTACAGCTTAAAGATTCTGTTACTATTTGATTGAAATAAGTGGTTGTTTTTATTCTTGCTTTGGTTTGTACTTGACATGTAAAATGACAGACATGGAGGTTGAGTCTTTCTTCAAACGTGATAAAACTGGACTTAATTGAGTTTGTGTGTTAAAGACTGTAAATGAAGTGCCACTGACTGCAGCCACAGTCCCCAACTTACCAATGGGCAGGTTTCCTTGGCTCCATCTTTGGATTTGTTTTTGGCAAGTCTCTTTTTCTTTTTATGGAGAGGCTTGGACTCTAAAATCATTTCTTCAAGTTCAAATGTAGGATCACAGTTCAGTCTTCCTTTCTGGTACAAAAGGATTCAGAGTTACTCTTGGAAGCATCATTGTTGTTTTTCAGTCTACCTGGCAAGTGTTAATAACATTAATAATTATCCAGATTCCCAATCACATCTTTAAAGCAAAAAGCCTGGAGTGATGTTTGAAGTTTAAATAAGGGCTGTACCATAAAAATCATATTAGAAAGCAATTAGAAAATGTTGGCTCCTATTCCTAGTTATATACAGATGTACTCCTAGAGTGACTACAGTTGTGTCACCCAAATGAGATTAATCTGGCCGAGGGTCTTCATCAGAATATTGGTTAGTGATGTAGAACATAAATGGCAACTGCAGGAAGTGGTGTAGGAAGGATGGGGAGTACCTCTAAGACCCTACTGATCAAAATCTGGTTTTCTAAAGTTGCAGGTGGATTTGGTTCATACTATCATGGATCCTGTTCACGACAGCTAAGGAAGGAGCAGGTCTTTTCTGGTTAGCAGTGTTTATATATTTGAAAAATGGTTCCATTAAGTTTTTTCTTACCTGCTACTTACATCACTTAAATATTCTAGATTATCCATTTTGGTGTTAATTTGTGATGCTTGAACCAAATCTTAGCATTCTTTGTTGGATCAGGAAGTCTTTTTTTAAGCAGGATGATTGGAAACACCATTTCTAAATGGTCATCTCCTTCCTTGATTCTTTTAAAATTCTTTTTAAATTCTTTTCAGGTTCTTAATTCTTTCAGATCTTTGCAGCATAAATGTTTACAGAAGCACAGTTTAGGCCTTGAGGCTTTTTAAAAAATTCTGTTCATTAGTCCAGTAATCCATCTCATGGCAACATGTGGGATTAACTGTTCCTCTCTTATTTAGGGATAAGAGCTAGAGTATGGCCAGAAAAATCTATGGTTCAGCTGAAGCCAATACATTTTTTAAAAGTCACAATTTGGTATCCTAATTACTGGATCAGTGTTTTTCTACTCCTATAATCAGAATAACATGAGTTCCTTTCTCCTTCTCATTCTCTCAAAGCATTAAAAAACAATTTGCAAACAATTTATATTGTGTGATTGAAGACCTTAAAAGCAGCCTTTTTTCCCCTGGGATTTCTGAAAGTTCAATCACACCATTATCACCATCAAGGTGGAGGTACTAAGATATGTCATATATAAATGACAGATATTATTTAGTAACAAGACACTAAGCAGTAAAACCACATCAGAAACCACTTACATAACTTGTGGTGTCCTACAGTGAAATATTTGATTTAGAGATCACTCCATATTTTGTATTCCTAGAAAAGTCTGTATAGTCTAAGTATAATATTAGCTCTCTGATCCCTTTTTCTGTATACTATCCAGTTAGATTTAGTAAAATTTATTTGGGTTTTTTTGCTTGTTTCAGGATTTTTTTTGTGTGTTTTGTTTTTTTTTTTAGAAAAAAATTCTTTGTTTGATCAATATCTGTTCCTTTCTTGACTACGTATAGTTTTAAGATTTTTTTAGCATTTAAAAAATACATCACTTTAATTCTGAAACTTTAAAAATGAAAGCAAATTACATTTAAATTATTCCTTGCTTCTTAATGAAGTATTTAACAATACACAAAATTACTAACAATTTATAACTCCAAGCTGAATATAAAGAAACTAGCCAAACCATAAAGAAACACATATTCTAGTTAAATAATAAAAAATATTTTTTGAGTCAAACTGCACAGGCCTCCTGTGTGCCTTTTGGCTGCAGAAGGTAGGCAAGTTTCTGACAGTAACAGCAAGTTTAAAGCTGTAGAGCTATGAAACTCTTCCCCAGCTCACAGAGCATGTTTGCCTCAATTCACCCTCTCATTGAAAGCCTGAAAGCCAATAAATATTTTGTTGTGTGGCCCCAGTTCATCTGTGAAGGTTTTGCTGGGACAACAGAGAGAAATGTCCTTGGAAAATGGCTGGCCAAGTCTGATCTCCTGAAATAGCAAAGTTTACTATATAGAGAAGTGTTGTTGCCTCTCATCTTCTCACTGTTTTTCCTTACACACCTGATCAATCAGGTGGAACAAGCCCTGCAACATCAGCCTCTCTCCTGAAGTGTCAGGTAGAACTTATGATGGGATTTTCAGAATCATCTCAGTAGATAAAAGTAACTTTTTATTCTTATTTAATTTTAAATGTAGACTATTATTTTTCCAGTACAAGTGGGAACTAGAGCCTTCCAACCCCAGCCATAATCTGAGTTTCTGAATTATTTTGTCTGTTAGCTATTGAGGATATTATGGTTTTCCCTCTTGTAACTCATATTCAGCTGGAAAATGAAGATGTCATGATATCTTAGGATTTGAATCCTTTTCCATCTGTTTGTCTTTAACACCACAATTTCATTTGAGCAAATTAACTCTCTTAAGTCTTATTTCTGTATTTCCCTCCAAAACACGACTGAAGTGAATCCAAATGTGACAGGAATAGCTGTCTTTGGACACATGTTTAGTGCCAGACAGTTCAAAGTATTTCAGGAGGAATTTCTCTTTTCAGCTTCCACCACATTTACCATTTCCAACACCAGCCACAGAGACAGGCCACTTAGCTAATAGAGCAGTACCAGACCAATAGGTATCACAACTGTTTTTGAAATTCCATTTTAAAATATTTTTTTTTCACTGTCCTTAAGAAGCCAGGAAACTTATCTACAGTCTCTCAGGAGTAAGGTACCCTCAAATCACAGTAAATCCAGGTGGAAAGAAGAAAACAGACATCAAAATTGTGATTTAAGGACTTAGGGATACAGACCATCACACTCTTGTGCCCCAGCTCTATAGAGGGGAGGTGTAAGCCAGCTGGACGTGGAAAAATGGAAGTCCTATTATTAGTTCCTATTCCTATATCCAGACTACCATACCTCACCACTCAGGAGTCAGGGCTAGCAGAGTGATGCACATAATGTTTGTTGGGTTTATGCTCCTGGACCAAAACTCAGGAGCAGAGTTAGGATGGAGAATATGGCACTAATAATTCAAGCTGAAGTGGGAGCATGGAGGAGACTGAGAAGATGTCTGGGGAAAGGATAATACTGGGGCAGCAACAGGAGCAGAACACAGACTTGCCAAAAGCAGGTTTCAATAGCTGATTTTGCTGAAGCAAGTCTAAGTTCTCTTTCTTGACTTTAAGCCCTGAGATTTGTAATTATGTACTACTGTGCTTTGGAGAATCTTGATCCCTGTGTATGCTGTACTTTTGGGTGTGGAGAACTGGATTTCTGTTTCAAAATACAAAGCAGGGTTGTGAAGCTTCCCACACACTGACAGTTGTGAATTAAACTTTCAGGTAGGAATTGGAAGTCTAAATCATTTGTTGAGTTTTGTCTGAGAAGAAGCCAGCCCACTCTTCTAACTTGGAAAAAAAGAAAATAAAAAAAAAACAACATCTTGCAGATCCCTGCCACCATGGAGAATGGAGTTTACTGTCCATCAGGTCAAGTTTTATTCTGCAGGGCTTTGCCTACAGCAACAACCTGGGAGAGCACAGGGGAAGGACCTGGCATGGCATAGCAGTTATACCACCTATAGGGTGGGTAAGAGGGAAGGAGTTCTGGCCTTGCTTTGGTACATATGAAATTCACCTCTCAAGCTTTCAGCTTTCAGCTTGCACCACGATTAAGTTAAAATGTGGAAAAAAAGGAATTTCACTTCTCTAGAACGTTGCTCTGAAGTGCCCAAGAGGGCTCCGTCTCTCTCTTCACCTAGTTATTTCCTCTCTGTGTTAGTTACCTGCTGTATTCCTGCTTTCCCCAGGCTCCATAAGGGAAGCCCCTCTTGCCCACCCACAGCTTTTGTCTCCTTTTGGACTTTGCTTCCAGAAACAGCTCTGGTCAGATGTCAAGAAGCCCTTCCAGGTGCCAGGAAACACTGCCAGCTCTGTCTTGGCAACCCACCTGGCTGCTTTTGCTCCATTAGACAATGCCCTCTCTCCCTCACCATCTTCAGGGCTGGATTCTATCTCCATCAGTCTTAGCAAAAACTTCAGTGTGCCCCTGGATGAGGATAAGTTCTAGCTATTCCTCCTTCCTCACATTTATTCACAGTTGCATTAAAATATATAAACAATCCTTAGTTACAAATGTATTGTTTGCTGCAATGATTAAACAAAGTGGAGAAACATGTTAGTACCACAGTCACTGCTTTTTATGCACGTCCCACAAATCCATTCAGCTCACCAATGATCAAAATGGAAATGTCCCAAAAACACCAACAAAATGGAACCTCAGAAAAAAAGACACCACCAGATCTCACACAGAATCTGAATATTTTAGTGTAGGAAACTGTCACAAAAGAAATAGGTCAGTCTTTTGAAACAGGATTTTTAAATTCAAAAAGCAACAGCACACTTGGGATGTTAAACAGTCTTGCAAACGTTATTCAGATGCCTAACTTTCAGAGCACAAACAATCTTCTTGGTATTCTTTGGCTCAGAATTAACTCTGACAACCTAACAGCTGAAATGCAAAGTCTGGAAAATATTTTTTTTTATCTGAAAGGGAACAAAAAGTGAACTAAGGTTAATTGGTTTTTGTTGTGAACTAATGAAATGGGCCAATTTTTCTCTTAGCTGTGACTGAGTAAATGAAAGCAGAATCCACAGTAAAACTTCTGTTAGAAGCAAATCACTGAAGACCAATTAACACAAGTGTAAAGAGCTGAAACAACAATGATAATTGAAGTCAGAATTTGCAAACTTATTTCACTTGTAATATTGACTTACATTAGGAACAAAGCCTGGGGTCACAGCTTTCTCTAGAACAGCATCCCAGTTGACATCAGCTAGGTATGGAGAGCTTTGGATGTCTGCAAGGCTTGAAAGTCGGCACTCTGGGTCCTTAGTGAGGAGCTGTGATCAAGCACAAGACATTGTCACAGGGACTGGGTGCCATATGAAAGAGTAAAAGTATCACGCACATAAATTGTATGATACACAATTTAAAGCAAGAAAATGGCTAGGGAATCCTCTAACAACTCCTAGGAGTCCCAACCTAAAAAAAATTAGAAGTAAAAGCTCATAGGATATGAATATCATTTAATTGCCACCAGATGGCTGCTGCAAGCATGAAGTATATTAGTATGTGTATTAGTAACAAAGTCTGTTTACAAATACAGAATACTCCAAGTGAAGCAAAGCATCACAGTTCAATTCCACCTAGTAATTTGTATTTCATCTTTAATTTATTGGAAGACATAGTTGCATTGAGCATCTTGGCAGCAATTAAAATTAACTACCTCATTGTTCCATCTATCAATAATAGGTTTCTCATTGCTGGAAAGGAAATTGATCTTCTACTGCTCAGTTCACACATTCACATTTCTTGCTTGAACATCAGTACTGATGATCTGAAACACCTGAAAGAGACAAATGGTCCTTGCAGCGTGGCCAGAAAATTAAACAAAAAACCCTAAACCTTGGGATTTTAGGAATAAGGCAAGTCCCAGGGTTGTGATGCATTCAGAATGGGCTCTGTCTTGTAGCTTAGTGACATTTACTGCAAAGTGGCTCAACTTTTGTTGTTGCGACTATAGCAACTTGGGACAGGCAGAGATAAGTCCCTTTTCATTTTTCAGCTCCTTGGCTGGAAGCTGTGGCAGAAATTCAGTGAGCAGAGTGGTCCTTCCTTCCCTCTCCCACAGGAACAGCCAGGGTTGGAAAGAATGGAGTCAGTGCACAGAGTGGGGATTATTGCTTCCCAAAATTTTGCTATCACTAATGAATGAGTTTTCAAATAAACAAAAATGCTAAATTCCTACCTCTTTGAGGCTATGGAAAGCCTGAGTCTAAGCCTAAGATTAATCTAAGTTCTCAAGAAAAATACCTCACTACTTACATTTTTTACTCAAATTTTGGCTACTGAATGTGTGTGCATTGTCTGATGCTTCTGCATTGTTAGAGGGGCTTCTGGAAGAGGAGAAAAGAGATGACAGAAGGTATTTGTGCTTTCTTACCTTTTTTAGCAGAGCTATCATGCCCTTGCACCATGCAGATGAGTAGTGAACTCTTTCTATCTTGAACATGTTGAGTACCTCATCAATGGGGGTTGCTGAATGAATTTCATAAGGCCTCTGGAATAAAGTTAAACCCAGATCAGTTCAGCAAGAGTGGATAAAAGAGTCCATACAATTCACATTTTCCTGATCTCAATATTGTTTATGCTGGAAATATTAAAAACCACCAAAACATCTTATAACAATTTTGAGGCTAATCCTTCTTTCCATGTCTGCTTTTCTAGGGTTATAATGGATGTAATTACTCATAGATGCATTTCCTCTGCAAATTTTTCTCTCATGAAAAGAAGTATCAGTTCAAATGAGATGGCTGAATAATTTTGCTCCTGGGGCATTCTGTTGAGGGATGTGGATTATTCACTATTTTTCACTTGCAGTACTAGAATGCTCTTGTGATCTAAAATGACAAAATGGAAAAGTGGTGACTGAAGGGAGCTTCACTGTCTCAATTTTACTGAGTAGGAGATAGAGAAATTAAAAAATCAAGAGCAGTCAACATGGTTTTATCAAGGGTAAATCATGTTTGACTAACCTCATAGCCTTCTATGAGGAAATTACTAGGTGGATAGATGATGGTAGAGCGGTAGATGTGGTTTATCTTGATTTCAGTAAAGCATTTGACACCGTCTCCCACAGCATCCTTGTAGATAAGTTGATCAGGTATGGGTTTGGTGGTCAGGAAGTGAGGTGGATTAGGAACTGGTTGAAAGGAAGGAGTCAGAGAGTTGTAGTCAATGGGGCAGAATCTGGTTGGAGGTGTGTGACTAGTGGAGTCCCTCAGGGGTCGGTACTGGGACCGGTGTTGTTCAACATCTTCATCAACGACCTGGATGAGGGTATAGAATGTACCCTCAGCAAGTTTGCTGATGACACTAAGCTGGGAGGAGTGGCTGACACACCAGAATACTGTGCTGCCATTCAGAGAGACTTAGATAGGTTGGAGAATTGGGCGGGGAGAAACATGATGAAATTCAACAAGGGGAAGTGCAGAGTTTTACATTTGGGGAAGAACAACACCATGTCCCAGTACAGGTTGGGGGCTGAACTGCTGGAGAGTAGTGTAGGTGAAAGAGACCTGGGGGTCCTGGTAGACAGGAGGATGACCATGAGCCAGCAATGTGCCCTTGTGGCCAAGAAGGCCAATGGCATCCTGGGGTGCATTAGAAAGGGTGTGGTTAGTAGGTCAAGAGAGGTTCTCCTCCCCCTCTATTCTGCATTGGTGAGGCCACATCTGGAGTATTGTGTCCAGTTCTGGGCCCCTCAGTTCAAGAAGGACAGGGAACTGCTTGAAAGAGTCCAGCGCAGAGCTACGAAGATGATGAAGGGAGTGGAACATCTCCCTTCTGAGGAAAGGCTGAGGGAGCTGGGTCTCTTTAGCTTGGAGAAAAGGAGACTGAGGGGTGACCTCATCAATGTTTACAAATATGTAAGGGGTGAGTGTCAGGGGGACGGAGTTAGGCTTTTCTCGGTGATGACCAGTGATAGGACAAGGGGTAATGAGTGTAAATTGGAGCATAGGAAGTTCAAGGTGAATATCCGAAAAAATGTTTTTACTGTGAGAGTGACAGAGCACTGGAACAGACTGCCCAGGGAGGTTGTGGAGTCTCCCTCACTGGAGACATTCAAAACCCACCTGGATGAGTACCTGTTTGATGTACTCTAGGTGACCCTGCTCTGGCAGGGGGGTTGGACTAGATGATCTCTCGAGGTCCCTTCCAGCCCCTAAGATTCTATGATTCTATGATTCTATGATTTTACAAAAATCTGAGAAAGAACCACAGTAAAAACCCAAACTCCAAATCTCAGTTGTTCTTCTTTGCCCAGTTTGAAATCTAAAATTACCTCAGTACATGGACCTATGGGTTATATGGACTTGCTCTCCTGTGTTTGCAGTGTGCAAATTCTTCTATAAGTGAAAAGAAGTCCCAGGCTTCACAGTGCTTTGTTAATGATGATTACTGTGATTTATCTTTTATTAAATGCAGCATTTGGAAAGGAAAGTACTCAATATAAATTTATGTTCTTTATTAATTCTTTTGCACATATTTTTATAGTTTTATATTTGTGAAGCAAGATGTTAGATGATACACTCTGATGATGTATTTTTTTAGGCAAGGAGAGATTGTGGATTGCTTGTGAATTAAGTTGTACCCAGCAGGTGACAAATGCTGTGAGCTAAGATCTGCAGCCAAATGCCATCAAAGGAGCAATATGAAAGCTCAAGCACCATAATTCACACACAACATAGAATTAGTTACCTTCTAATCCAATATCCTCAACAGAAAAAGGCACACACTGTCTTCACTAAGAACAGAATCATCCTTGGACTTTTACTAGCATGTTTTTGTACAATATTATAGTTTAAGAATATTTACAAGTGTTAGCTGTCTAGTCTGATAATGAATTGGAGCCTCTCTTCATAAAGGTCTGGAAAATATTCTTATTTTCAGAAAATTCATGCAGATGTTTAACTTTCAACATATGTATGAAACTAAGTCCATTCTAAGGCATTGGGGTGTTCTAAAAATAAATCCAAGGATTGCTTAAATCATTTTGCTTTCATTCACATTCAGTTTGCCTGTTGTCATTTAGCTATATCTTGTCCATATGAATCCAACAGGACCTAAATGCCTTCTCTAAATGCATAATGTTATTGAATCAAGTTCAAAACTGTAATTTGAAATGGTCTGTCATATGCTTTTCCCTACCTGTGATCATGCTGCCATAAAAAAGCTATTAAAAATGAAAGGCTTAGATTGTGTCTGTTGTCAAGAAATAACCTACTGCTGATTTAGACTTGATATAACAGTGTGACCAACATGGTCATTGAGCCAGATTTTACACCAACTGCTGGAAATAGTGATTTAACTCTAAAAATAACATTTTTAAGGAATAATGAATAATTGAAAGTTTTTCTGTTAAGAATGATTCTCCCCAAGTTTTTTCCTCACTGAAAGATAGTTAAAAACTTACCTTATTTTAAAGATTTCCAGCATTCTGCAGTTTCGGGTTTGTTTGTTTTTATTTGTTGTTGTTGGTTTTTTTTGTTTGATTGGTTGTTTGGTGTTTTTGTTTTGTTTTATTTTGCAGGGTTTTTTTGAGATCTGCAGAGATTTTTAAGATTGTTATAATTTAATTTGAGCTATAAATGGCTCTTATAAATTTGGTCTTTTGAGGTTCTGTACAACTATATCATCTCCCATGGTTTTCAGCTATTCAATCCACTCCCAGGCCAGATCTCTTCTGGTATATTTTGTGAGAAAGGAGAAAAAAATTCTAGTTTGTTTTTGTTTATGATATTTTACCAAAGGCGGTTATAAACTGTTCCCACTGCAGTGAAAGTCGTAGTCTGAGAATCCCACTTACTACTTCTTTCCTTCACCTCGTCTCTGGCAAGGACATGGTATATACAGTTCTTAAAATATTAAAACAGTTCTCCATAGCTTAGGAACAGGCTGACATGTGCCATGATTTGCATCATGTAGTTTAATTTCATGGAATTGGGGAAAAGGTTGATTTTTTGTGCAAAGTTTCATGATTTTACATTTTTCTTGTTAAGTCTTTTATTAGCAATTGGGTAGGAAGAGAAATATGACTGCAACATATTGACAAATGCTGGTACTACCATGGAGAACCAAAAGATTGTTGACACAGCTCTGTACTGGATGCACTCTACTCCTGGAGCTACAGCCCTGTTCCCAGCAAGGTGCTGTTGTGGCTGCCTGACAGTAGAGAACAAGGTGTGAGGATGGTTGTGACCCCATGAGCACTTTGAGCCTCTGAATCACAGAATCATAGAATAGTTTGGGTTGGAAGGGACCTTTTAAGGCCATCTAGTCCCAACACCCTGCAGTGAGCAGGGACATCTTCAACTAGACTCTTCCATCTCATAGCAATGGAAGTAAATACAAACCAAAATTCAGTTCAATAAATAGCAACTCATTTTTACTTAGCTCCTCCTGAATCCAGGCAGGCAGTGTCAGATGCTATGAACAGCTCAGGGGTGGAAAACAATCAAAATTTCAGATAGTTCTAATTTCTAATTCTCCCTCCTTCCTTCCCACCTGCCTGCCCCGTACACCAGCAAGCACCAAGCTCGGGCTGCACCAAGTTCTATCTTTGGGTTGTTCTGCTCAATGCAACACCCTCCTCTGTCCCCAGCAGGGCTGCAGTGCTGCAGTGGGGATAGATTCTCACTGAACAAAGCGGCATGGGAGTGTGGAGGAGGAGGGTCTGCCTGCCTGCAGGTCTAACTTGCAGCCTTGTACCCACAAGCTGCTTCTTAGCAGCCATCTGCACAGGGCTGCTGCAGCAGGTGGAGCTTGGGAACTCCTGGTTGCTGCAGACAGCAACATGCCTTGGGTTAAGCACCTGCTGCTACTTCTCTTGTCAATGCTTTTGTCAGTTTAGGCCTTCTCTGGACTAGAAAAACTTGGAAACACAACTCAGGAAAAAATACACCTTTTCCTAGTCAATACAAAGGTGTGGGCTGCTAAGCCACCCTTTGTCTTGCTTACTGGGAAGAGCTGCCCTTCAGGAGAAGAAAGCAGCTGGCTCAGGTGACTGGTGCATGGACAGATGGCAATGTTTTTATTTAAAAAATAAATAAATAAAATATTCAGTGTCAGCTTTGCTTTGTCTGTAGCCAGATATACGTATTCAGAAAAGACTGTATGGCTCTTGGCAAATGGATACCATTCCATATAATTTTTCATTTCTTAAAGTGACTAGTGATTAGTCTTAGGAGTTGAGCTTTACACAATCATTCATTGTGCCGCTTTCTTGGAGACACTCCTTGCTGAAAGGGTTGATACAAAACCAGCAGAATGTTCTTTTAATCTATTATATGTGCAGGTACTACTACCATCTGTGACTAAGGTTGAGAATGTATTATGCTTATCAGTGCCAGACCTTAAGAGTTCAGGTTAAAATTTTCCATCCTGAGAAGAATGTCAGCTTAAAAGCTCAATAATTTTTGAGAACAGCAGTAGAGAAAAATTGCAAAGCCTTCTTTTTTCTTTTCTTTTTTTTGCAGGTTTTTCAATACTACTGTGCTTTGGGAGCAGGGACTGAGATTTGGCATGGGAGAGATCTCTTTATCAGGAGCATGACTTTTGTAATTTCTATGGGAATACAAAGTAGATCAGCCAAGTGAAAGCCTTTGAAAAGATTCTGAACTGGAATAACAATGTGCAGACACTCTGAAATGTAGTTTCCATGTAAAAATGGGAATAATAATAGTTCTTTACTTCTAATTTCCTTTGGCTGTCGTTCTACATAAAACTGTGAGATCTTTGTGGGATGGATGGTCTCACATTATGAAGTACTTAGCAGGACAGGGTAATGGGACTGCATTAGTGTCATATGATTCCAAATACTTCCTTAAAAACATCACAGTGCAACGCACTGAAGTCCTCTTTCCAAAACAGGAATTAAAATTTAAAAAATCCCAGCTACTTTAGCGATATCATTATCCTGAAATAATGTCTAAATTACTGTTTTCCATAGGGAACAGTAAATATTCAAGCAACAAACTCATGTCCTTTGAATCAAAATGGAAAAGAATTTTCCATTATCTGCTGTGATATGTGACCAGGAAAATTCTTCATTAAGCTTATTCACATAATTGATTAGATAAGTAACAAGTGCACTGGCAGATAAACATGTTCTGCAGTTGGCTCAAGCATTTTAGGGTATTACATTAGCTTTTTTAAAGTATTAGCCAAGAAAATAAAAAATATATAATAAAGCCTGAAGTAACTCAATTTCTATTTGGAAAATATACCATTGTTTCCAATTCAGCATTGTGGAGAAGCCATTAAAACATTTGGCCTTTCCTCAGCCAAACTTAGTCAATCTTTCAAAATGTAATTGAGAGTGGGGTGAAACTTTCCCAAGAACATTTCCAGCTGGGAAAGACCCAGGACAATAATCTTGACTCAACCACAGCCTCATCCATGTGAATTTTATGAAGAAAAATGCACTCAAGGCACTGCAAACTTTGGGACTCCTGTCAGTCAATGTGTTAAGTAGCAACAAAACCCACGATTCTTACCCAGCCCCTCAGTAATTCATATGCTGTAATTCCTAGTGACCACCAGTCTACTGGGTATGAGTATCCTGGACCTCCATCCATAAAGGCCTGGAACACTTCTGGAGCTAAAACAATAAATCAAAGAAAGAAAAAAAGCATTGTATTAAGGTTAGACTATGAATCATTGATGTTGACAGCTGAAAAATGAATAAGGACACCATCAACTGCAATCAAATACATTTGTAAGCAAAGCAATTTCAGGATGCAGTTTCAGTGCCTTGGTTTGCTGGCAACAAGTGACCACTGGTCAGGGTTTTTCAAAAATCAGCATTTTTTTATGTTAATTCTTACCTGGTCCCTTTATATTTTTTATTTTGTGAATATAAATAACTAATAGGAGGGGAATTCCTGAACTGAATTATGAATATTCAGGGTAAAACAAATATTTTATGAAACAAATATCTGCAAGAAAGATGATTCTTTGTGACTGAGGGAGGTTTTGAACCTGGTAAATCTCATCTGTATTCTACATTTGATGTGTTTGAAAGGTATTCAACACAGGAAAATGAGAATCAAATACAAAATCTTACACTGTATGCTGTGAAAAACTCTGTCATGACTGGAAATAATACATTGACAATAAAGTAATGAATTCTGAAAAAAAAAAACACAAGAAACAAAACCAAAAACAAACAAACAAACAAAAAACATGTTCCTGGGGGGAAAAAGTTATTTTCAAAACAAGGATCCAGTTGGCTAATTTCAGCAAGAAAAACATTCTAAATAATATCATTGTAGTTTCACCAGAAAACCATATCTAAATAAGAGAGGATATTAAATTAAGTCAGTCATGCTTTTCTAATTCTGTCGCAGCAGAATCTCAGTACACTTTGTGAAAACAATACTTTCCCTAGGGATTTTCTAAACAACCCTGTCACCAGCTGTAACGCTGCACTAGATTGCAGTTGCCATGAAAGCTTCTTCTGCCTAGATACTGAGCCTAATGTACCATATGATTCAGTGGGAGGTGTCCTTGCCCATGCAGGGGGGTTGGATCTAGATGATCTGTAAAGTCCCTTCCAACCCAAACCATTCTAGGATTCTATTATTACCACCTCATTATCATCACATCACTTTCTAATGGGCAAACTGCAACAAAGAATGTAATCTGGTCACAGCTACTTCTGAATGGCAGTTTGGGATTTGGCATTTGATGTGGCATTTAGAGAAGCATCTTTCATTAAAGAAAAGACATTCCTTTTAGAGTTTTTCAGTCCTTGCATTATGGATGGCAACCTAAAAATTTACAACTCCAGACCTGACTTCAGAAAGTCCTGAAGAACCAAGCCTGATAGAGGATTTTGACATCCAGGAATTAGATACAGCAGCCCTCTGATCTGTAAATTAAAAAGTAATGAATGAATGAAAGCGGTCCTATGCTCTTTGCCCAGAAAGATCATCTCTAAATACATTTGGTAGGAGAACTGTGGGGAACTAAATAAATATTTTTGCCAGATATATGTGTTTGGGGAACAGCTGAGCAGTGGATCTCTGGCACAGGCACAGGTAAGCTTCTCCTATGTCAGGAGAACCAATTCTGTGTGCAAACTGGCTAAAAGCATGAAGGATAAAAACAAATAAAAAATTATGAATGTTAAAATTCTAGATTGATTTTCTTTAGGATTGCTATTGAAATAGATAAACTGTAATCTTTTAAAATTTGAATTTGATCTGAAGCCCAGCTTGTACAGCCATCCTGCAACCTGCTGTGGATAGGTTCTTCCAAAAGATGTTAAGACTTGAGCTTGCCAGTTTGGAGTAAGGGCAGCAGCTCTGTTGTGTGCCCCCTTTCTGCACACATCCTCTCTTGTCAAAACACATTTAGAATAAGAATATCTTTTACCCCCATGCATTGACCTAACTTTAAGGATTCTGCCTTGAAAAGTTCATTCATGTGAACAGAAGGGAGAGAACTTCAGATCTTCTTCCTCAAGCAAGTTCTACCAAACAAAGACTTTTCAGGAAAATAGGTGGTTTTAACCCTGAAGAGTGAATTCAAAGACAAGTGAAGAAGTGATATAATTGGTAGGTCTTAGTCTTCACAGATCCCCATGGGCAAAAATCTTTAACATAATGGAGAACTGCTTTACAGGAGCTACCCAAAAGAATACACCTTCAACAGGAATAACCTCATCCTGCCTCACTGCTCACATTGCTTTGAGCAGAAGACTGGACTAGAGAGTTCTAAGCCTGCTACAGTCCTGAAGTGCTAATGAAGCTCTAGATACCACCTTCTCACAGCCCATCTGAGCAGGGTGATGAAAGGGCCCAGGTCTCAGAAATTATTCCGTCTTCTGGCCCATGGAATTGCCCTTCACAAGTGGCAGAAGTGGGATCCACCACCTTTCATGCAAGGCTTTGGTAACTACAAAGACAGAACATTTTAAAACTAATGCCATTCTGAGCTGGGATGTGTGCTAATTTTAACAGGGCAAACATAAACATCAGAAATATTTCTGTGGCTTACATGATAATTATTTAATGTATATATTTAACTTCAGCAACACTCCAAGCTGTATCTTTCTCTTAGTAACAGACTTTCATTCTTTCACTGCTTATCTGCTTTGTTCTCTTGAAAAATTACATAAAATGAACCCACCTTTGCACTGCATTAAGTGGGCTTCAGTGCATTCCATGGTTGTCCCTAATATGTATTTCCAGTTAATGGCTTATGATTTTTTTCCAAAAATCCTCTTCAGAGCTCTCTTTTTTGATGTTTTGCACTGCATTTTTCTAATAATACCATATTACTGCAGATTGTCTCTGCACCAGGAGAAAGATTCCAAGGAAGCAAATAAATGGTTATTTTGCTTTAAAGTAAAACCAGGCTGGAGCACAGCTAAAAAAATTGAACACAAAAACAAATCTGGAGAGTCTGCATCCATCTCAGAAGCAGCTGCTTCCTGTGATATCCGTACTCCTGTTATGTGTGTTTAGCCACAGTTTGAGGTCCAAATAATTTTTCAAGTAGATATTAATTTCTGAAAAAATTGATTAATAAATATTACTACAGACTGCAATTGTCACAGCAAATGATCTATATTGTAATGGTGTAGAAGATACATCTCTTATTGTATGCATGTTTGTTTCCCTAAAAATCTGTCAAAAAAATTAAGTACAAACCTGAAGTTTTACTTAACTGGTTGGCAATTCTGCACCCCATTTGTGGAAGATGATCAGTATCTAAAAATATGATTCATGAGTTGAAATAAGAGAATATCAGTATAAGTGCCAACATCACTGAACTCAATTTTCCCTATAATTTCCTATTGTAAAAGAACAATATTTAGACATTCTAAAATACTTCTAAGTGCAACAAGTCTCTGAAATTCGGGCCATTTTAACTTGAAAATGCTATCCCTCATAAAATAGTCAATTTGAGGTCTATCATTTTGAACAGTTTTGAAAAGTTGGCACAAAAAAATAGAAGTTATTATTTTGTTGAAGTTTAATCATAAAGATATTTCATCAGACTAAATCATAAAGTGAAGAGCTTGGAGTGGCTCTGATACAAAGCCTAAATAACATAATGTGGCATTTCTTTTCTGATGGACTGATTTGTTTCACTTCTTTAGCAAGCAGCTAATCAAAGAGCAGCTGATGTACTTGCCTACTGCTACCTGGGAGAGTGCTGAGTGCTGATTAAGCAGCTTACAGAGCTATTATTTACATTGCCAGCTTCCATAGGATGTTTTGAAATTTTGCAAAATTGGAGGCAGGGGAAGTGCAATGAGGTTAAGTCATTAAACCCTTCTTATCTTATATGCTAGCAAATCAGTATATTTAGGTAATAACTTGCAAGTGAGTTTTGCAAGATAGATTAGTTGTAAGGAGCTGATTGTTCATGTGTAGCTAAATGTTGCCAATGAGATCTGGTAATTAATTACTACAAAATTCCTGGTGACAATGGTATTAATAGGAAAACCTGAATATTTTTTTTTGCATTATCAAGCTCAGACGGGCATATATCCACAGCACATCTCAGGAATGAAAACCTTGACTAGCTAGAGCCAGCTAGAGTTGACTAGCTGGAGCTCTCTGTAATCCATTTGGATCTCAGCAGACATCCTGCTCGTCAGTGAGCAGAATCAGAGGTTTGTGGTGTAGAGGGAAGAGGCTGCAAAGCAATGTACTCTGCCAGTCATGGAGTAAAACATACCTCAGTGGCATGGGTTTTATTGTAATGTCTGAGTTTTCATAACTAGGAAAATAGAATTCAGTGTCGTTATCTGAGGTTCAGCATGGTACCAGACTGCCAGTTATTATTCCCTTCCTCAGTTCCCGATCTTGAAAAAAAAAGTAAAAATATATAAACACACATACATGCACACAGTATAAAAAATACTTCCATTTATCAGCACAAAATAAGCTGTTAAAAGCTTAGACTTTTCAAGATTTTAAATGTATGGATGACTTGTGTATAACACATTCATAGTTTTGCCTTGATCAATCAGGTTTAGCAGATGACAGATTGAGAAGAATAAAAAATGAACTTGATTTTTGAAATAATATTCCAAGAACCTTGGACTGAGATGGTTCAGTGCAATATTAACTGCTTTCTCAGCACTGTAATGTGAAAATAGTCACTTTTCTCTGTAAAGTAAATTCAGAGGTCAGTAATCCTTCTAGGTTATGGTTTAAACAGAAAACAGAAATCCAGCCATAGTGACCACAAGTGATCTTTTACTTAACGGAGAAGCTCTTTTAAGAGCAAAACAGACCAAAACGATTTCCCTCTCCCTGAATATAAACGTGGACTTCATAAACCATTCATTTACTTCCTAGTATTATTTTCTCATGTGCTAAAAGGACCTAGATTATAACAAACAGCTTCCTGACTCAGAGCTTTAGACTAGCCAGCTGCTAACTTCTGGTGTATAAGGCAAAGTGCTGCTTAAAGCCTGACCATGCTGGGCTGGCAATTCTCTAGCATGAGGACAAGATTTGTTACTGCAGTGTAACTGATTTAGTACCATTATTCATATAATACACCTCAATAGTTTTAATGCTCATATTTAATGCAATTATTCAATCAAAGTAAATATTGTAGATACCATTACCTGAATACAGACACTGCATTTAGAATGCCTTATTGGTTTGCCTTATAGCTATACAGCCTCTCCTGCCCTTACTCTGAGTGCTGTCCTCATAAAACCCTCTGCATTGCTCAATAACCCAGCAACCCAGTTCTTGCCCTTGCATTTGCACAGAGATCCCCTTACTGGTTGAACATCTGGATCAACCTTAGAGAAACAAGTTGCTAGCCTCATTGAAAGAAAGCCCTAAAATTATACAGAAGAGCCTGCCTTACTCCATCCAAAAGCTTGCAGTAGCTAGTGCCAGTTTTTTCAGCAACTTTTGAAGGGATTCTGTAAAAAAAAAAAAAAAACATTTACTACTTGGAAGATCAGGCCAATGTATGGACAGCAGCTGATCTGCACCAGTACTGAAATGAACTGGTCTGGATAACTGCAGATGCACAGGACAGACTGTGCCTGACACATCAGAAGGACTATAATTCTCCTGCCTCATGTACTCCTACCAGTTTAGCAAATGTCTTTGCATCAGTTTATGCACGCTAAAACCTCATTGGTTTTAGAAGGAGTTTTCCCGGGGGCAAAAGAGCCCTGCTGGGCAGCTAGAAGTCCCAGTTCACTGCCCTGTCTACCACCACTGCAGGAGGCATCCTCCCCCTCAGATCTGCCTGCAGACCTCTGCATTGGATCAGGCCCAACACTTGAACTCACTGTGGAGTTGTTTGGGGTTTTTTTTACATTTAAATAGTCAAAGAAATTATTGTACCTATGCAGTTTTGCTGGAAGATCTCAAAGGATGGTAGGAGCTTGGGGAGCACAGAGAGGTAAAAAGCAGCTGGAGACAATAAGTTCTTTTCTGATCTACGGAAGTTTTTCAGGTGCTTTTGTGCTTAATTTTTAATATCAGAGCAGAGCCAAAACCTGAATACCCACTCACAGCTCAGTGCTTAATCCTTTCAGCTGGTGCTCCAAGCACAAGCTGAAAACCCCAGCAGTATGGTGAGTATTTATTTCAGCACCTCAAAGCTTCATACAGCCACTTTCAGTTCTTGCTTATCAGGGCAAACAGCAGCTTGTGCTGGCATCATGCTGGTTGCTTGGGATCAAAAAAGCAAGTAGTGACATTACCAGTGAAATGCTGTAGATAGCAGCTGAACCCCTGGTAGCAATAGGGTGGGATTTAAAAAACCTAAACATTGCCTTAACTGCACTCAAAAAGCAACAAGCTGCAAAATACTATTCAATTTCAGAACACTGTTTAGTATGAGCGGAAGGAAGGGCAACATTTAACACCTTTGAAAACTCAATTCCAAATTTGTCCCTGCTTCACTGTAACGAGCTCAGGAACAAATTGAGCCCTACAGGGTATTTTCACTTTGCTTGGGGTTGATATTGGGACACCCACTAACTGTCCTCTGACTCCAATAGTACTCCACACAGTATTGATTGGTAAATACAGATGACTCACACGTTATAGAAGTTCAGTGGACCTCTGTAAATCCACACTCCTCTGGTAATCTCAGGTGTACAGCCATTATTCATAGTGACAGCAATTTATTAAAGCAGCTGTGAAAGTTTGAGATAACAAGCTTGTAGCATAGGAAGGAGTAACTGAATTTTTTTCACACAATTTATGGCAGATTTTATTAGCTTTAGATTTTTGTCAGGTGTATTTATATCATAAAATGTGGGGTTTTTTTCTGTTTGATTTGAAGACACAGTGTGTTACTTGGATAACTTCTGCCTCTGTTGAAAAAAACCCCACAAATCCTCTACCTAGCTTCCTAAGCCTCCTACCACCAGAAGTAGGAAAAAAATCCCTAAGAAAGCCTAAACCCCCCAATTTATAACCTCTGAATGAGAAGTTTTTGCAACACTCACAAATAATGTACAAATGAATGGAAATTCCATCATTCAAAAAGTATGTGCTATAGGGCTCAAATACATCTAAATTTGAGTGAAGAATAAACAAAATGTGGTATCTGTAATATTTTCTAAATATGGTTTAGTATTTGACTTTTTCTTACGTAGCTGACTGACCTGTTGCAGGGGAAAGGGCCATTACTGCAAATGGGTGCCCAACACAGGGCATGTTTTCTGAGACACAATCATATTTTTTGCAGCGTGGATGAGGAACCAATACAAGAAATATTTTAATTAATTTTTTTTTTCTGCTTATCAAGGTAGAACAGCATTGAAAATGGCAAACAATTACACAGGTGCTTCCAGCCAAGAAAATGCAGACTTTTTTTAAACACGAGAGACCTGATGAGTAGCTGGAAGAGTCACAGCTGGAAGAGTCACAGCTGAATATCTCAGGCACAGGCTGAGCCCGGGGGCTGTGTTCTGCCCTGCATTGGCTTTCCTGATCCACATCCCGGTGCAGATTGGAGAGGGCCCCCCCAGGAGAAGCACTTCTGTTTGTTTGCCAGCAGCAGGCACACTTGCCAAAAGCCAGTTAGGTCTGAAAGGCTTGGCCAGCATAGGATGACAACTTAGAAACCTCAGAGTTTTCAAATGGTTGTTACTACAACAAAAACTTTGACCACATCCTCAGTAGCAGGTGGTGCAGAAGATTTGACTGGTACATTTGTCATTATAAAATCAGTTAAGGGTGACAAACACAAGTTTCCCAAACCAACTTGGGGCACATATCTTTCAGAGCTACAGCACTCTGAAGAGTGCAAGACAGGAACTCTGAAGACCCCTGAACACTAAGAAGCTGGTTTCACTTCAGCATTTCAAGTCAATGACTTTGAGAAGTAAAACTGCAGAAGCATCTGGAAGTAGCCTGTCCTGCCAGGCTGTTGGTCTTACTCCTTTCAGATTCACTGTTGTTCATGTTTTTGTTGCTTATTTGTGGCAGGCATTTCACTTATCTAAGTGAATCAGCTGGGAAGGGGAGCACAGACAATTACCAGGGTTTCTGGAGAAACATTCAGATTCAGATACATGTCATTCTGCATAATCATTTAATAACCAGGGAAATAGGCTGAGGAAATTTCAGGCTGAGAAGGACTTAGGGGCAGAAAGGCTAATATGAAGTGGGATTAAGCAAAGACTGCAGGAGCTGGCTGGCAGCATGCTTAGCATCACAAGATAGGGATCTTAATCAGAGCAGCTAGTGTATTTTTAAAGCACAGCATCAATTCACTGCGGTTTTGCCTGGATATCAATTTTATGCAGTCATGCTGCATGTGAGCAAATTGCTAGCAATTTCTCAGCCTATTTCAATAAGATTTCAAATAGGAATGAAAGCTTTAGAGATAACTTTTTTGTGTGTGTTTATTTCCTTGAATTGTCCATAGAAAGAAGGAGAAATCCTATAAGCACCTCTACTATGGGAAAGGTTAAGAAGTGCCCTCATATCTGATTAAATGTAACAGAATCCACATAAGTGTGAGTCTTTATAAACCTCCCAAAGGGGCAAACAACTTTCATCACATCTCATACCTTCATCCTCATGAAAACTAGCATTGCATAAGGCATGTCCTTCAGGAACCACGGGCGTTTCCTTGGGTTTGGTGCTTAGCAAGGGACTTGCCTGAAGGTGATTTTGTCTTGCTACACCAAGGTTAAAGTGTGGTTTAAATTCCTGCTAATGAAAGCTTGCTAGCAACCATAAAGCCAACTTTATTTCTGATTCAGTCATTTTCTAAATGTCTTAGGTGAAGCCTTAAAGCCAGAAGTCATACAGACTTAAATAACTATCAGGAGTAAAATCAAAACTTTCTTGATTTCAGCACTGAGAAGTCTTTTTTAGCATTTCCCTAAAGACACGATTTTTCATTAAATTAAAAGTATAAACTGAAAGAGCAAAGGAAGTGAAATCAATGCACTTGGAGGAAAAAGCAGCACCACTGAGTGTCTGGCCATCCATCAAACTCTTAATATTTGAGGTTTGCTGAAACTTTGATGCGCAGGCTGTGCCACAGGCACATCCTCACTCATCACTTTTCATCTGAAACAGAATTTGTACAGCTCTAAAAACTTTTCTAACTTCTTACAGCTCCAAATAAATGCAAGGATGACTCTGCTGACTCTTTCTGGGTAATGAAGACTGAATCTGAATCACCAAGAGGTGAGGAAAAAACACTAGAGAGAAAGCAAGCTGGTGGATGGTGCTGTAGTCTTTTCATAATGGGAAAGTGAGCAGTTTTCTTGTACTGTTTCTTCTACCTGTGAGATTGTTGACTATGGGGGAGGCCTGATGTGTGGAAAGGAGGGCTCAGGGGCAAAACAGCTCTGTGAACTTAGGTGAAACAAGACATGCAAAGGGAAAATCTTGTTGCCATCTTCCCCTGACTCCAGGTAATTTTTTCCCTTCCCTGAGTCATCTTGGGCTCTCACAGGAACCCTCCAGGAGCTTCTTTAGCTCTCTGGAAGGGCAAAGAGGCTCAGCTCTCTATGGTGTTCCAGACATAGGTGACAGAAACTATTTGCCATGATGTTATGCTGAAGAGTGATTACAAAATGATAAGTCACAATGATAAGGACATAATCTATCATGAAGGTTAGTAGTTTTTTACTAAATACAAGGACTCCAGAATTTTCTAGCAAATGGAGAGTACAGTGGAAAGAGGCATAAGTGAAGTTTAGGCAGGATGAACTGGACTTTAGCACTTCTGTGTTGAATAGATGAAGAATAAATACATGTTTTCTAAAATGAATCTCAGCATTTCTTTCCTTGTACCATCTCTTGGCAAACATCAGCTACTCAAAGATGTTACTTCTCCTCCTTGGGGTGGGTGTAGAGAATAGGAACTCCAAAAGGATGGCACCATTTTCCATAATTTTATCCTTAAAGTACAAAATCACAGTACTTAGCACTTGCTACAGATTTTAGAGCTCTGCTATTAAAAGCTAGCCTTTTTTTCTGAGAAAAGCCTGCCAACAGAGACCTCTAATGAACTAAAAAAGTGACAGCCCACCTGTGTGTATAGATAGGCTTAAAGATGCTCCAAAGGACACTAAGTTTCCTGGCAACTCCCAACAAAATATTTGAAGAATATTCACATACACTTTTGTACGGCTGTTCTAAGTAAAATGCTTCTGATCATTACCTACCAGAAGATCTCTTCATGACACACACTGAGACTGTGAAAGACAGATGCTGAAATGCCAACGGACCCCTAAGCAATTACTCATGTTCTTTCTTTGTTTGTAATAAACAGACTTTCTAATGTAAAACTATGCAATGGTTTCAAGATTAAAAATGTAAGGCCATCAAAAGACAGTGATTTAATTGACTACCAAATTAAATCTCAGAAAATACTGTATTGTTATGTCTGCTGTCATAATCACATTTACATATGGAAAACATCTATTCTGAATTTGTTTGAGCTCCTGCAAAATGTCTACTCTTCAAGGGTGTTTCTGAATAATTTTTGTAATAATAATTTGCACATGTAATGAGAATGGCTGCTAGAAGATTGTAGGCAGCTATTTAAGCAGAATGTTTGAGTTCTGATAAATAAGTTTTCCACAGAAATGCAAAAGTACCATATAAAAAATGTTGGAATGTTTTAACATTTCAGTCATTGTGTATGTAAGGGTACTTATTTGATTATAATCAGATTCATATGTCAGTTATAGAGTTATTTGTTGCTGTGTGTCCAGGGGGAGGTAAATTACTTCTAGAGAAAAAATACTTTTCTCTTGAGTTTTTGTTGGTTTATTGTTGCCTTTCTTTCACTAAAAAACCACCATGTACTTTCAGAAATTCTCAAGTGAGCTATTCTTAAGCTAGAGCTGCTGGTGTAAGTCAGGTTGCAGTATCCCTTCCCCTCTCCACAGTTAACAGGAACCTGTGGTGCAACATTGACTCAGGTACCAGCTCCGACGGGATGCTGAACACCCAGACTTGATCTCCTAATGCTCCAAATCTGGTATCTGTGCAGTGTTGGCCATCTAAGTAGAGACACTGGATTAAACACTCAGCTATAACCAGCTGGTGAGAAAATTTTAATCTAAAACCCCATTTCTCTTCATAAATTAAATGCTTGAGTCAGGTCTATATAAAATGTTTCTTGGTCTGTTTTGAGTACATTTATAAGAGTGAGGTAACTGGTGTCAGGCTGGTGCACTGGTTCCAAGCCCAAGAGGTACACTGTGGCCACACACATGACCCTGTACCTTATTAACCACCAAAACAGGACACAATGCCCAAGCTGCTCAGGGGGAATAGACTGTGGCTGCTGCTGTCTTCTTGGGAGCTGTAAGGATCAGTGCTAGTCAATGCCAAAACAACATCATAGCTGAAAATTTGACTCTTCTCAAGTACCTGGGACTGCTCTGACAGTCTCACAACTGGCACAGAAGACACCTGCAGACACCCTCCTGCTTCATGTGCAGGTTGGTACACTGCTCTTGGGGCTGTGAGAAAATGAAGTATTTCCATTTCTTGGGCAAATGCTTTACTTCTATGCTAATATGCATTAGTGTTGTCAGACAGTGGCTTTTGGTTCCCCAACTGACATATACAGAATATGGTAATTTACTAGTATTTTATTTGAGTGTTAGGTGTGGTCTGAGCATTTCTGCTAGAGAAAGTCTCTTGGAGATAGACCACAAATAATTTTAGTCTTAAGCTAGTCATCTCCACAAGCAATGAAAATTGCTTATCCAGACAGCATTAAAGGAGCAGATCTGTAGGAAGTCACAAATAGGACAAATCACACCTATGCTGGGTCATGGAAGCTAAGCTAACTTTGGTGGGACAAATGACCTTCAGGAGATGCCATCAGTCCTTCAGCTAGAGGGGAAGTTTGAATTATTAGCTTAGCTAAGATGCTTAACATTTAGACACATGAGGATAGGTGAACTGAATTCTACTCTCCCAGCCTTCAATCTATCTATGCATTTAAATTACATGATTAAAAAAGTTAAAATGCCCCCAGAAGCCATTTTGGGCATTTTAGGTGTCAGTTACATAGGAATCTGACAGACATATATTTGAGGAACTCAGTGTAGGAAAGCAATTAAGGATGTGCCTAGATACTTTTAAACCAAGCTTACACATGCTCTGCTAAATCATAGCCATAGTGGTGCAAATATAATAATACATTTTGGTCCCTAGCTGTGGAAGTCTGCAGAAAGCAACATAGTTAAGACTCTCCTGAGTTTGCTTCACAAAGACAAACACAAACTGATTGAAAGCAAGCTCCTGCCCCTTCCCTCCATCTCCAATGCTTTTCATTGCTAACACAAAGAAGCTGATCACATTTATTGTATGCTTTTATAATATAAAATGCTTTTAATATACCATTAGTCAACATTAATGCATGTGTTTTCTTACATTCTTTAAATGGTCCTGAAAACTTACCCATATAAGGTTTTGTGCCAGCCATAGAGGAAGCTTTTTCGGAGCCTTTCACTATGGTTGCTATGTTGAAGTCAGTGATATGAACATGTCCTGCAATTGCACAAAGTCAAAATAGAGGTTAAAATAGCATATCATACAAATATTCCTTCCTTCATTTAACATTTAAGTGACAATGGAAATAAATTAATTTGGAAAGTTTAATGACAATTCATGGAACTTACTATTAAATGTTGCTCATAACTAGAAAGATCATATTAACAATCAAATGATGGAATACTTTTCCTGTATGGATGTGTCTGCTATCTGCTCAAAGTGCTGAACCTTTTTTGCTGATCACCCTTGAATCTCCTGCCATGAATGCTACAGATAACAGCTGAATAGTGACTTAAGCAGCACTGAATTTTGTGAAGCTATATGTGAAATCTACCTCTCCTTATCTTCATCTAGAGCCACCCCTGGCACTCTCAGGTACTCATGGCACCTCTCTGCTATCACATCCACTGCAAGTTACCACCAGCCTGGCTTCTTCCGAGTATCCTCAGGGCAAAAAGGGACCCATGAAGAAAAAGGGTACTTTTATCAGGAAATAACTATAAAATTAGATCAATGATAGCAGAAGATTGTGTATGTAGCAGCAGGTCCCAAATGATCATTCAACAGCAGATTGCAAGATGAAAGTAACACAAGCCAACCCACCAGCTTGCTGCCTGGCCAGCTAGCCAGCTGATTTAAACTGCACTAATCAGGCTGGATGGCCCCAACCTGCCATCCTTACTTTTTTCCCTGGGTGGTTTACAAGCATATGTTAAATTGTTTTCCCACAGCAAAGCAATAGTTGTAAATCCTGGCTTGCACTAGGCAGGTAAACTGAATGTAAATCCAGCCTGAAAATGTATCTGCAGACTTTTAATTTGGTGATTATGCTGTTCAGCTCTGCATCTTCCACTCAAGGACTAGTTTTGTGCTGTGGAGTGGGGCAGATATAGTGCTCTCTGTGATTGCATCTGGCAATGCCACTGAGGAGAACTGAGTGTAGGG
>NW_009954194.1:3772775-3854421 GCF_000747805.2 Chaetura pelagica | reverse complement strand
AAGGTGTTCCCTTCCCCAGCTCAGCCCTGCACTGGAATCAGGATTAATACCTTGTGTCTTGAACTAGAATCTTGAATGGCAAGTTCCTGTGATTTATTTTATTTCAATTAAGATCTCAAACTCATTCAGCCCACAGACTGGATCAGGCTTTAGGTAGTTATTAAGTGCAGGTGGTTGTTACCATGTTTGCTGCCAAAGATGAAACTAGTGTAACAAATGAATGATGTTGAATGTTACTGCAGTGTCTGATTGAGGAACAGAATTCTCAACAAAAGATTATGTTTCTCTGACATTCTAGCCTAGATTCTGCTCAAAGTCTGCAGGAAAGTTATCAGCCAACCTCTAAAATGTCTGCAGCCATGCATGTATGAGCTGAAATTCTCAGTCTCCTAATCTGGTCAGATCTGAGATATTTTTGAAGGGAGAAAGGGAAAAGACCCATCCATCCCACTGCTAAAGGTGTTTCTCCAAATGGGAGAGGCAGTAGAAGTATTCACTGAAATGTTTCACATGTTTTCTGCACTTTTCTTAAAAACTGCTTACATTTTATTGACACTTTCCTCCCAAGACACCCAGCCTAGCAAGACATCTGCACATACAGACAAAATCTGTCAGCAAGTGAAAGCAATCACTTTACAAGAGGCACAACGTGTTAGGCTGCCATAACAAAAATTAGTGTTCACAGCCCAGCCTACCATCAGATTTCAAGGTGGTCTTCCTCCTTCCTGATGGCCAGAGCATAGCATGTGTGCAGGCTATTTCTACAATAATAAAACACCATGGCAAAAGTCTTGAAAATTATAACTGAACCACATACACCCATGGCAGTAGTTTTAACCAATTATAGTTACACTGTAGAATGAAAAGTTGCATGGATCTCAGCAGACTAACACTTCCTCCTTTTTTTGACAGATAAATATATAGTTCTGTCATTTAAATGACAGGATTTTAAGTGATGCTCCTTATTAGAGTGCCAGCATGATATCCTGTTGCAAAAAACCTATTGCATAATATTCATTCAGGCTGGTCCAAATAGTTGATTTGCAATGAAAATTGCCTCTCCAGCAGTGCATTGTTTTCTCTCTCTTTTATTAGATTTCTTTTCATTTAGCAAAACCAAAATAGCCCAGTGTGAAAATTGTGTACACTGACTGATGGCTTTTGCTAAAAAATGCCTTTCTGCAAAGTAAGGAATGGATTGGAAAGATAGGTTCTGTATAGCTCCTCTGCATCCTGCTGCCAATACAGCAGCCCTGTGCAGCTCCTGAACATGTAGCAGGGCACAGCAGAGCCATGTCTGCACCACTGGAAAAACTCCACATTTGCTCTTCCCCATCACAGGGCCACCCCATTGCCCATGGGCTGCCTACAGGCAGCCTTTGTCCACTGCTCAGAGGTCTGCTGATTGGCTGTGGGAGGGCCAGCAAGGTATTGTCAGTGGAGGAGGGCTTGGAGGGATGTGGAAGCAGAGCTCTGAGCTCTCAAGCACCAGATCTGATTCTTGGGGTGCCCTACACAGACAGGAGTGGGACTTGATGATCCTGATGGGTCCCTTCCAACTCAGCATATTCTATGATACTATGATTCTCTGATTCTCTGCCTGCCTGGGCATACCACTGAAACTGAAATCTTTTAAGCCTAGTGACTTGTTTTGCTTGCCTGTTTTTCTAAAAAAGTTATTCTTTCCTGGAGTGAGTATTCCAAGAGACAGTTAGACCCCGGTTCTTTATAAGAATCTCTCATATCAGCCTCTAAGGCATTTTTTTAGTGCAACTTTTCCATAAAGAAAAGAGAAAGGCTGCTATTGCTGCAGTAAATATGCTGGGATGCTAGCTACCTCATACTGTTTCCAAAATCTCAATTCATGAGGACTTTTTCCCATCTCAGCTTTACACTTGGTACTTGTTCTCCCTTTCTGGATATTATTGTGAAAAACCAAATTTCAAAGCCAAGCCTATACTCTTGGTCCCTTCTCAGGTATCAGATACAATGTTGAAGTAAATAGTACATCAGTGCCACTTGGGTTTAGCTTTAAAGAGCTGTGAAGCAGAGCAGTGAACAACAGATTCCGCAGTACCTAACTAACTCCAAGTATCCCATGGAAAGAGCTCATTGCTTAATCCCCATGACTCCATATGATAATGGAATGACTCCATATGATAATGAGATGACTGTGGAGAGAACGCAATAAAAGGCAAAAGACCACATTCCTCTGGATCTCTGTGGAGTGGCATTTTCAAATCATCCCAGACTGCACAGATTTCATCTATGCTAACACATACACTGCAAACAGAAAGTATCCCAGAGGAAATTGTTTCAAAAATTGTGTTTTTCCAGTCAGCTTCCAGTTAAGGTTTTAACCAGTAAAAATGTGCAAGTTAATACCTACAGCACAATGTATGACTTTGTGAAGCTTTATGCATACAATTCAGAGGTGCTCTGTTGGTTTTATGACTTATTTTTCCACATAGTCTGAAATCCTAGTGTCTGAGGTGAACAGGAAATGATCTTTGTTTGGACTATTATTTAATTTTTAAACAAACAGAATTACAATTAAAATAAGTAATGAAAGGTGACTGAGGCTGGTTGACTAACATTTAGCAGAGGAAAATATGCATGACTTGAAACTTCACTGAATTTGTCTCAGAGCCTGAAACCAAAGAGGTGAATGCGACGGCAGAGAGAAGAAATACCAGACTGAAGTTAATGCCACCAACTCAGCATGCACCAGAGTTGATGGGAAACCTCCACACAGTAACATTTTGGAGCAAAGTCACATCTGCTTTGACCTCAGAAGGTTAAACCCTATAAACAATGTAGCATCTCTGGGCTCCTCCATACTATGTGCAAGAATGTAAGCTCATACCCAAGTGAACTTGGCATGACTTGGCAGTCTGCCAGTTATCATCAGGGACACTGTTAGAAACCTTATTGTACTGATATAGATGGGTTCAGAGAGGCTGTGCATTGCAAAAGGGTAGGCTTTTTAATGGCCATGTGGGCATGTAAAACTTTCAAACATATTTTGAAGGTGTACATGGCTTCAGGTGGATGAATTATGCTGAGAACATTCATCTTATTAATCAATGTTGGAGGTCACTGAAAATGAGATACAGTCTCTGAAAATTGTCTGTGGGTGTGACAAGGACCAGCCATAGTGCAGAGACACCAGGTACACCTTTGGTGGAGACTTTACGTAGCCCAGGCATCACTATACAGTAATAAGATTGCCAGTTCTGTTGTTCAGAAAATTAATACTGGGGTTCAAAACATTATAGGTCAGTTTTTTCATCCTGTTTTTGGTTTTAAGACCAAGATTGCTCATTGCCTGCATCTTTCAATCTTGCTGTTAGTTTTCATATGAGAGCTGAGGTTCTCATGTAATCAAGGAAGCAGAGTTTTAAGGAAAACTTTTATTATCATAAAATGATATAATCATACAACAAGGCACATGTGAATGTCAGCTTAAATGTGCCTTGCTCTGTCATAAGATAAATTATTACTTACATTATTGTCACTTACAGATAAAAAATCCAGTCTAAAGAAACCCTCAAAACCTAATAAAATAAAATTAACCCTGTTATGTCTGAGAGTGAACTATTAGGTCTTTGATTACAATATGGAGAACCACCAGGAAACAGTTTCAAGACTAGAAGTAGGAGGCATTCAGTGCAATTAGAAGGTAGCACCTTGAAACAAACAGGTAGTGAGTCTTCACATAATCTGTGTTTAAGCTAAGGGACCATTTTGTACAAGATCTTAAGGATGATAAAAGTTCTTTCACTCAAGGAAGCACCAGAAAATACTGTGGAAAAGACCACTGAAAGTTATTAAATATGTGGAAACCATATGAAGCTCAAAGAAAGTCTTGGTCACAAAAGGCTGGAGGTTGAGTAAGTACCACAAAAAACTTGTCTAATTTTATATCCTGCTCTGTCATTTACTTTCTGAAGACTCAATTGGATGGAATTTTGATCCACTATGGTTGGTCTTTGTCTCTGAAACTGAAAGTCAGTGTATCTCTAACAACACTGAGTCTCTTCAGATGACAGGAGAATGACAAAGGAGTTTTGGAATATAATAAAGATTGTGACTGTAAGTTATAATTCACCAAATCCTGCAATTCTAGAAGTAGAAAAGGTTTTTTGAGAGAAGAATGTTTCAAAACACATAAAAGAGAACACTTTTCTTTCATGAAGGTCAGTGAACTTCTACAGCTTGTTGCTCCAGCAGGTTGTAGAGGCCAATATCAGCAGCAGCTTCAAGGAGAGGGTAGACGAAATTATTAACAAACAGTCATCTAAATTCTAAAGGGAATATACAGAGACACTAATAACCTAACATGGAAATTGTAGGAGATAGGAAGTTCTGAAGCATTCATGACCAAGTAGAAAAAGGTGTGCTCCATGAATAGGATCTCCTCTTGCCATTGGATATGATAAAATACTGGCCAACATTTTAGGTCTCCAGCAGAGATTTCTTCCTTAGTAAACCAAGCAGGGACCTGGCTGGGTCTCATTAAACTATATTCTGAAAAATTTGCCTGAGAGGAAACTAAGCCTTTGCAAATTTCCTGTAAACAGAGAGGGATAATGATTTGATAGCTCTGCACAAGGCGAAACCTGGATGCCAAAGCAAAGCCTCATAATGTCTGTAGAATGACCAGAAATGGTGGTACCAAATAGCTATAGGAGTAATGTTATCATCTATGAAAAAAAGACTAATCTGTTTACCACTCCTTGTTTTTCTGCATTTTAGGCATTCCCTATCCCTTTAGACATCATAGCTAATAGACCATGGAAAGACTTAAAGACATCTTTAATTTATCTGAAATTTTAGAAAAAGATTCAACACAGACCAGAGTTTCCAGTTTGCAGTTCTAAATGCTGTAATTGCAGTTATATTGTTCTAAACCATTCAAATAAAATAATAGTAGAGGAAGCAGAATACTGTTATTAACTGAATTCTATAATGCTTTTCTCTGTACAATAAAATAATAGCTCTCCTGAACCATCAGGCAATCCCTTCAGCTATCACTGGAATAATTCTATTTCAGATGCATGTTAGCAGAACAGAACACTACTACTAAATGTAGAGATTAGTGTTAGTCTAATAGGAGGGAAGAGCTTTCTGGGAAGCTGAGAGAGAAACCTAACAAAAGAGCTTTAATGGACTGCATTCATTCTGTTAGAAAGATCTGATTCTGATTCAGAGAGTGAACCCTCAAACAATCCATATTTTCTTTCTTCAGAATAGACTCCTCTCTGGGATGGAGAAACTCTCCAGAAGACCAGATAAACATTCTGGTTGGGGCTGAACACTATTTCAAGCATGAGGTTACTCCATTCTCATGTAGCATTACATTTCTTGTGATCATCAAACATTTATTTCCACTGACGCGTGTGAATCTGCACTCAGCAATGTTGAGATGTGGCTTTGCTGAGAAGTATGTGGGAAAATTCAGGCTTCCTCTGTTAGAATGATTTTTAATATGTTGGATACGCTTTTGTGGGTTTTTTTCTTTGTAAATTAGATTGATAGTTTTTATGGGTTAAGAAAAATCTTGTTTTCACTACTTCTGTATTCCTGAGGTATGCTCCCTAAGCCATCCAGACAAATTGCAGTGAAACTAGTTTTAATGAGCAGAAGTATCTATAATCTATAATCTTGGTAAATGGTCAGTCACCTTAACTGCTCGAAGATGTGAGGCAACGTGAATGCCAGAGCACTACACTTTTACTTCAGCCAAAACAGGTTTCTTCAGTGAGGTCAAGGAAATCTAGCTCACTGAGACAAACTCTCAGCACTAACAGTTGTGCATATCCAATTACATAATACTTTGTGTAAGCACAGTTTGTTTAATGAACTGTATGAAAGACCTAGGGATAAAGTCAAGTGTACGGGAAACTGTTGTGTCATCTTAGAGACCACAGGCTAAAGTAAAGTTCCTTCCTGTGCACCTGGTTAGACTCAGGTGAATTTGTTATGCTTCCTTTACAGCTTAGCATGTTTATAGTGCATATATTCAGCACATTTTTCCATTAAGTGAAATCTGATGATTCTGTAAAAATGATATTAGTCTGTTACAGCTTAATCCACGCTTTTATAGACGTCATGGGTAGCATTCCTTTTGCAAAACGTGCACCTGTATCTTTACTCAAAACTTCTAGGTATTAGTCACCAAAGAGAAATAGATACTGGTGTATAATGCGGACATCCAAAACAGATCAGATGATCTAAAACATGTCTACATCTTTAAGTTACCTGTAAGGGAAGTCTGTGGTGACAAGCATGGTACAGACACCTGTCCTACTGATTGTCACCTCATTTAGTGAGTTGAAGTGTGCAGACCCTTATCCAAGTTGAGAGAATTAGAACCGAAGATCCATGAGCTAATTGATTCTGCTGACTGGTTTGCAAGGTCTATCTGCAAGTCTGGAGAAGCATGGTTGGTTGACCACTGTCTGCAGGTGTGCTATGAGGGAGCAGTATTCTGCTGCTTTGCAGAAAAGGGGCTGTTCGTCCCAAAATTTCCAATCTGGCTACAGATAATTTAGTTGCTCAATTTCTTATAATCACTAGAAAACCTTGATTGTGCAGCATGTCTTACTTTGGTGTCACTTTTTCTCTCCAATACTTAAGCCCCCATAGGAAAACTCTTGCAAGAGGCTGATTTTGTGCAGTAACTGACCTTGATCAGGGGCAAGGAGAGATAACAGCAACTGTACTTCAAGGGCTGTCAATCAGAGATTTAACACACTCACAGTCATTTCATGTTGCCTTTGGCATCCTTAATTCATGCAGGACTTAAGGACATGAGATTTCTATTTCATGTTTATTTGACTCTATTATTCTATAGGGAACATTAATACTTATGGGTCTGAAACATTAAATTCCTGACATTCTATATGGTTTAAAACTCCAACATTATTTACTTCTGTTGGCTTCCATATTCCCAGGGACAAACTCCAGCTGTTTGCAATGTTAGCTCTTTAATCAACTTTAACTTATACACCCAGCAGCTCTGCAATGGATTTTGAAAGCTAATGGTAATGTTGGCATCATTTTAAATGTATATTTTCTCAAATAGTAACCGCTTTTAATCAATTTCTGAGATAAATAAAGCACAGAAGCTTTTTTACAGTAGCCAACACACATCTCATTTTTCCAATTAGTCGTCCTTCTGTATGTATTTCTGTTCTAGCTGACACAAGTTTAATGCCTCCTTTACCTGTGTTTTATCATGTTCTTCCTACAAATAGCTGCAAAAAGATGCATGACATCTTCGAACTATAGTTCATAGTGTATATGTGTAAAATTTAAGTTTAAAGAAATCACCTGCTTTTTTTTTTTTTTTCATACCATGCCTTTTTTTGTTTCTGATAATGGAATTAGTACTGATAGTTCACAGCTGATTATGCACCTAGTCATTTTTATATCATTTAAACTAGAACTACATGTAGAGCCATAAAAAATGTACAGACTTAGAGGCAAATTACCAAATTGTGTTTCTAAGTTTAGGAAAGTAATTTCAGATACCTACATGAGAAATTGTTTGTTATATGAAATTTCTTAGCCTTTCAGAAGTTCTAGAAGTGACAAAATGCAAATTAAAAAATCCACAACATGGTCTGAGGAACTTTTCAAAGAAGGTCAAGATTTAGGCAGCCTTGAGAGGAGAAGGCTCTGGGGGGAGCAGACAGCAGCCTTCCAGTGCCTGAAGAGAGCTTACAGGAAGGTTGGAGTGGGGCTTATAGTGAGAGGACAAGGTGTAATGGATCAAAACTGGAAGCGATTTAGGTTAGATATTAGGAGGAAATTCTTTAGTGTGAGGGTGGTGAAACACTGGCACGGGTTGCCCAGGGAAGCTGCGGAAGCCCCATCCCTGAAAGTGTTCAAGGCCAGGTTGCCCTGAGCAACCTGATGTAGTGGGAGATCATGCAGGGAGTTTAAAGTCCCCTCCAACTCAAACCATTCTGTGATTCCATGATTCTGTGATTCTGAGGCTGATTTACAAAGCATGCCATGAGGATGTCACTGAGACCTCAAAAATCAGAGAACTCTGAAAGAAAGCATTCAATATTCACTTACCATGCTCATCCAGTAGTATGTTGTCAGGTTTGATGTCTCTGAAAAATAAATAAAGGAATGCATTACATTTCCTACCCAGAGAAAACCTTCAATTTTAAAGTTTTCCTAGCTGGGTTTGAGGGCCAAGTGGCTTTAATCATTACAAAAAGAATGAAAACCATATCATACATAAAGGCAAATTATTTTTATCTACATCTTTTTACTGCCCTGAGAAAACAAGCATACTAAAGAGACTCTCTAGGTTTCAGTTTCATGTGGTTTTGTATTCATATGGTTAGCATTGACATGGATTTGGTTTTCAGGATTATGTACTTTATTCTTTCTAGCAGTGGGAATGAGATGGAAGATCTGCATCTAGGAGGTGCCTCATTGCCTCAGGGACTCCATGTTTGACCCAAGATATGATTTAATGGGAAACACCAGTGATCTACCCTTTCTGCCAGATCCTGCTGATCTGTCATGCTCACATGCACAGTCACTCACATAAGGTAGGGTCCTAATAGCAATCTTATGGTAACTGGGCAAGTCTAGCAGCTGTCCTTTTAGCCCCTGGAGCCCCAGCCTGCTATCTGCAATGACAGGTGCATTGCTGGGGGAAGGAGTGGGGTTAGGGAGGATGGAGATTATGGTGCACTGAAGCATCAGCTCAACTCTGCTGATCCTGGCACAGGGAAAAAACAGTGCTCTAGAGAGCTGTGCTTTCAGGCTCATTTTCTGTTGACCTAAGCTCATACTGGTGTGGAGGCAGTTTTCCCCACCATTGTTGGGCATTCCCACCTTCTTTGTGGTCCAGCATCATTGCTCAAAGTGCAGATCTGCTCTATGGGAAACTTGTCTCTTCCCCTTGTCTGCCTCCATCTGTCCCTGGTTTGGCTCACTTTGGGGCCTGGTGAATGTGAGGCAGTGAGTGTGGCCTTTCCACTTCATGCAGTATATGTGGAATTTAGTGAGTCTTTGGTGCAGGCCATTGCAGTAGGAGGCTAATCAGAGTGTTAAATTCTGTCATAGGGCTTGAATGCTTGTGAAGAAAATAGGAATAAATAGACTTCAGCATGAATGGAGGTTAAAATAGAAATGCTCTACAGTTCAGCACTGGGGTGGTGTCCACCATATTTATTAGCTATGTGAAGTGGTAGAAGGAAAATTATTTCACATAAAGACTGAGTGAGCAAAACTAGGAGATTATATTGCCAGTGCCAGGAAAAATGAAGAATAGACGCCAAATATGTATATACATTAGAAGGGGAGAACCTGAATTACCCAGAGGGGTTAATAACCATAAATAGTCACACTTTCGTGTCCCTCAGGTTGAAAAGTCATAGAAAAGAAGACTGAAAAACATGTGACTACCATTTGCTTTAAAGATTGAAATCCAGAACAATTAAAAAAAAAAAATTACACATACTGCTACGAATCAGGAATCAGGACACTATGACTTTCATCTATATTTCTGCTGATATGGACTGGACTTAAAACAATAATCTAGAAAGAAAAGATGTGTGGTTGGTCAAGTCAACCATCTATTGCCCGTATTTCTCAAGGAAAAATGGTGTTATGTTTTAAAAAAGGTGTTAAGCTGTAGTTTACAATAAAGGTAGGTCTTTCAGGTTACCTGATTTCATAGGAACTGAAATAAAACAGTCAAAATGGAAAAGATCTATGGAAGGCTGAACAACATTTTTCCTGAGAGTAAAGAAAAAATAGATTACGGTTGTTTAGTTAACAGAAGGGATTTGTAAGAGGTGTTGTGACAGGCATATAAAATAGTATCTAGATGGTCAACAGAACTTTTCTGTTTGCTTTTGGAACATGAAACCAAGGTTCATATTTCATAAAACTGAAGTGAACTACACAAACAAGGTACTATTTATAGAACTGAGAATTCAAGTCAAGCTAATTGCTACAAAACATAAGTGCATAAACGTGTTTCAGAAGCTTCAATAAAGAATTAGCCATTGATGTGAATAACTGAACTTTCAGCTAAGATTAATCTAATGGATTCTAGGAAAGCACTTCTACAGCAAGTGTAAATGATGTGTTTCCTTCACCTTTTTGAAACACATCAATAATAATAATGCCAAACACAAGACTTATGCTTTTTCTTAAACCTGTGAGGACTGAAAAACTAACACCGTCTGTTTATTTTATTCTGCTGTCATCTTTTGCAACAAACATACAAACACCACAGGCTTGGATTCTGTTATGTTTAAGTTGTGATTTTTTTTGTTTTTGCCTGTATTTTCTCCTTAATTCACCAAAAGATTTCATGTGTTTGCAACACACAGACAGCTGTTCTTTCCCAGTCCAAGTAGATTTTTAATATTATTAGAGGAAATATTTCAGTTATAACAGCTCTGGATGGGTCTGAATTCACATGTGTAATAACCCCCTAACCCTTCATTTGGTATCAGGAAAAATCCAAAGTAAATTCTTTCCACTTCATGTCTAACAGATTACACTCTTTGTCTTGCTGGCTCTAATGTATTATCTAATGTATTATCACATTTCCGTTTTCTTGGCCTTCTAAAATCCCACATTAATATCTAGGAGCATTTCAGTTGACAGTCATATTAGCAGCATGACTTATTAGGAATATTTCCTTTTTGTGATTATTTGTTTTCTCTGAACAAGAACTTTTGAGGTTTCAAGCCTTCATTAACAGAAAGCAGTTTACAGGGAAACCTCAGTTGTGTACAAACTCATGAAATGAAGTCTTAGCAGCTCCTAACTGCTTTTATTTGAATAGACAGAAGACACATATTTTCATTCAAAAGACAGAACCTAGCATACTAACAACAGGTATAAGTTGAAATGAGAGGGGTTCATACAGGACATAAAGGAGAACTTTCACAGTGGGGACAGACAAGCAATGGAACAGGCTGCCTAGAGGGGTTGTGTGGTGACCACCCCTGGAGTTTTTCAAGACCTGGCTACATAAATCCATGGGAAGCCTGGTCTGATGTTATGTCTGATCATGCTTGAAGCAGAAGGTTGGACTAGAGACCTCCTGACGTCCCTTCCAACCTGATTTATCCCTTGACCTTTATGTATAAGCAAGGAGCAAAAGCTTTCTCCATCTTGCAGGTCATAAGCAGCAACTGAGTATCTTCCTACAAACCATGACTAGCACCACAGTCCATAAAGACCTCCTTCAGGGACAGTGGTAATGCCTATTGACAGTAAAACTCCATGAGTCACCAGATATGCTTGTCTCAGTCAGGATGTGGTGGGCCCGTATTTACATGTATATCACTAAAATTCACTGGCTCACACTAAGGCAGCCATTGCCCTTGCAGAATGCTAAGGGTTGTTGATGTTGTATTTTTTCTCTCAGAGTTTCAAAATATCCAACATAGAAATTAAATTAAATAGATTTTGCTCAAAAGGAAGCAAAAGAAGCAAGATCCAAAGGCCCTTGAAATCAATTGAAGGATTACATTTACTTCAGTAGAAATTGTTAAAACCCTAATAGTTTTTCTCATGCTCTTTTTTCTTCAGTGCTGATAATATGACTCCATGTTGTGTAACATAAACCTTTAAATACTAAGATTAAAGGCTTTTTTCTTAATTATGCAGCTAATTTCTTTTATTAATACTCCTTCCTTATGCAGAAATAGGCACTTGAAGTTAGTGTTTTCACTGGGGGAAAAAAAAAATTGTACTAAGAGCACAGAAAGTCACATTTACTTTTTTTTAACCTACAATCACCTCCACATCCCTGTTTGCCTTCTCTTTGTCAAAAGAGTCCCAACAGTCATGACTGAAAATGAGCACTCTTGGATATAGGGAATACTATAAGAAGGTTAGGAGTCTGTTTGACTGCACAGGTGCAAGTGCTAAGCTCTAGAAGACAGCTGCTAGCATTAAAAAAGAAAGCACAGTAAAAAGCAACAGCTTCTGGTTAACTACCTGAATTCATGCAAGGATAAATCTAATAACCTCAGTCTACTGAGTAGCTGATTCTCTCAAATATTAATCTAATTTGCTCATAACCCCTCTAATATACTGCACAATATACCTGACCAGAGTCTTTTTTATTAGGGTTTTTTTAGGTTTAGTCACACCAATTTTTCACATTAAATCACACACACATACCTGGCACATAGCTATAAACAAATGTGACATGAGTAGTTCTAGACAATTTTCATTAAGATTTATATTAGCTGTATAACAGTTCTTAACAGCCGTAAAAATGGCAATGAGTTGGGAAATGTGTTTCAGTTATGGATTATTCAAGTTCCCATGAGACATCTCTATGTCAGAGCACTGAACTGAACCGTATCACACATTATACAGTGATTTCTTCCCATTGTGGAAATAAATGTGAACAAGTTCTGATTTTCACATATAGGGACCTTACTTCCTTCTTATTTGATATTTTGACTCAAAAATCATACACATCCAAGGTGTGCAGTTCATAAAGTCAGTCCGTGGATATACAGTGAGGTTTTCTTATGACAAATCTGTTGAAGCTTTGGATGAAGGTAAAGTCAATAAATACTGACCACTGCACAGCCAAGAGATTTATTTGGTCACAGGTGTTTTGCTTCTATAAAGGCAGCACAGAAGTGATGTATACTCCAGAGCTCAACTGTGAAGAGTACCTAACAAGAATGTTTCCTCAAGAATCAGCCTGAATGAAATCTCATGCAACCTCTGTTCCTTTCATCAACACCTCATCACACTTTTATTTTTTATGTTTTTGTTCCTGACTAACTTCCTTTCTAGTTTCAAAAAGTGTTCAAGAAATGTTCAATGGTATTAAAATAAAATCATAGCAAGAATCTCAGAGTTTTTTTACTGTTGTTTCTTGTCAGACAGATGGAAATGAAAGACTTTTGACTGCTCCAAACCTCTGATTACCAACTCACATAGCCCTCACTTAGATCTCACCAGTAATTGCCATCACTTACTGTCCTTTCAAAAAGACCTTCAGAGCCTTCTGTTACTATTCTAACAAATGCCCTGACATGACAAGACCTTGTGAATCACTGTAATTTTGAAATTTAAAGACTTTAGTAACATTGAAAATAAGCTGAGAAGATGTAGTATTAGATTATGAGAGATCTGTAAAGAAAAAAGACATCTGTGGATGTTTGTTTGTATAAATCTGGATGTGTTTCCACAAGGCACATCTGACACACAAGCCACCAGAATAATTAAGTCAGAAATAGACTTTCACAGTTCATAGTGTCTGACTGAAACATAAATGAGGAAAAAAAAATCTGTTAATAAAAGGTACTGTTCATATGTGTGGACAGCAAATGCAGAAACAAGCGATTGGGATGAAAAAAAATTAAAGCACAGGTCCTAATCTTTACATATTTAAACCCGGGCTAACTCACTGACAACCAGAGACAAGTTACACAGGTAATTTATTGCTGCATGTTTTCGCTGAGCTGAGCTATTTTTAGCTCAAATTAGCACCTTTTAAATATTTCTGTCTTGAGTAAGGAAAAAATTTCACACAGCTGAGATCCACTAATTCTGCTTGCAAATAAACTGCTATTTTTCCCCAGGATATCCATGCATAGATTTATCTTCTGAGAAGCGAAGGGTGCATTAATTCATTCAATCAACTCAGCCATTTCCATTTGCATTTTCTGGAGCCTGTTATACACAGGGGACTGGCAATGTCAAAGGGCACCACCTCCAGTGTCCTGTTCTACTCTGAAATGTCAAAAAGCCTAAAATATTGCCTAAGATCCATCCAGTGGAACTTGGCCAATCCCAGCCAGATCCAGAAAAAAAAAAAAAAAAGTAATTAAAAACCAAAATCTGCACTACAGACTCCAAATAAGGCATGGAGCCAAATTTGTAGTTTTGCAGAGCTTTACCAGATACAGTTTCAGAATCATCAACTTAAAGCAAAACATTGTTTTTTTCAAGTAAGTATATGTATGTGGATATCCAGATATCAGATATCTTAGAAAAATTAACTCTTTCCTCCAAAAAAGGCTCAGAGTAACTTTACAGCTTGAATGGTAATCTGGTTTTATCACTCTGTTTTAATAGTTTTGTGATATTTTAATTATATGCTCAAATCTCACAGTTCATTATGGCAACTTCTGAACCTAGAAATTAATAGAATTCCACAGAATTCTGAGTGAAAGGAATTAATAAAGGCTTCAGGATATGAAAATCAGTCCATAAAACTGTAATAGCTTCGATGAGACTCTGTATATGCAATCAGAAATAATTTAAGTAATAAGAAATATAAGAATTATACAACCTTTGATCTATTATTCATGAACCTGAAGTAGTTACAAGTTAGTGGGCCTTGTAAAAAAAAAAAAAATCTTTTTATTTGGTCTACCTATTTAAAATCTCCTATTTTATTTGAAATCAAAATTTTGTTTTCTCTGCAATTCCAAATCCTGGGGCATTCACATAGAAACAAAAAATCTACAGCTACTTCCAACAAATTATCTAGTAGTATGCATTCAAAAGAGAGGAATCCGAATCTTATCAGCCAGCCAGTTATCACACTTTAGAACCTTTTCCTTCTGTGTGGCAACAAGGCCATTTTCTAGCCCAGCAAGATACAACTGCTGTAATAATGATGACAAGTGAAAAAGCTCTCTCTAATGAGGGCCTCTGAAAACCTTACATCTTCTTATGTACCTCTAAAGAGTGTCTGGACACTTGGCTCAAGGCTTGGGATTGTACTACCCAGATATATAGAGCTAAGGTACTGCTGAACATTGTTGTGCCTGTGGTTCCTTCTTAGTTTAGCATTATTTTTTACCAGGTGTCCATGAAGATCTTCCATTTTCCTAGCATTTATGCTAAGCAGTTTCATACAGCTCTGAAAAGAAAACTGTCAAAGAATGCACCAAAACATGCTTATCTACAGTTAACCTCAACAGGAGCAAGCCTGTTATTTCCAATTTGATCTCCATTTGGAAAAATAAAACTATGAAAATATCTTCAATTCTCTACTTTTAACAATAGGTGGCAGTAATGATATCTACATTTGTCCGGATGGCCAGCGGTCTTTGGAAACACTGTGTTTGTCAATTTTAACTTATAGAAAGAGTTGTTATTTTCATACCAGCTTGAAGAAAACGACCTTTGTAAAAACTGAGCCTTTCACATTTCTCGATATATATAGCCAGATAATAGCCTTCTTGGCCAGGTTTAGCTCCTGAATTTCCACAGGCAATTAAAATAACAATATTAAACACATAATATTCCATTATATTGCTCTTCCTGAATATACAATATGACTTTATCACAGAGATAATTATGTAATGCAATAGTAAGAAAAATAAGTGAAGATTCTTATGTTCTCTAAAAGCTAGAATGGTTTGTCCAAAGCAGAACATGAACCTGTACTTCTTTTCCTGAGATTGGAAAGTACTGCTGTGGCCCTATAAACTGAGCTTTTAGACAACAAAGGCCAGATTGTGTTATCCAGCATTCCTCTACCCAAAACAGTGGTTCTTTTCCAAGTAAATGTTAACCAGCACAAAGGATTTGCAGGCAATCCAATGGTTGGTTTTCATCTTGCCTGAAGGACTCAAAGTAATGACAAATGTACTACTTTCTTTGCTAGAACTTGTTTCTGGAGTTAATGCTAGAGATGAATACAGACCTTGTACATTTGTGTAACTGCAGGGAGCCTTGAACAACTGTCAACACTGTGATGATGCCAGAACTTCATCACATTTCAAATAAAAAATATTTTCAGCAAAATGCTTCTCCAGATCACATGGAGAAGTCATGCAGAATCATCATGTAGCAGTAATTTATTGATAATCTCACAGTCAATGACTCTAATATTTTCTATGTTGTAGCATCAAGTATTGCTGAGACCTTCTGTGTGTAGGAGTACAAGGGTCATATCCCCAAACATGAACCAGCCTTCAAGAACGGTGACATCTCTGATAACCATGTGAAGTGCACAACTCATTAAATACTAACTGAAGTGTGGCATTGGGAAGGAATTATCTGGTCCAGCAGGAAAGTACATACATTACAACGGTGATGCCTCTTGCCATGATGTCATGTGAAAGCTTCTGATGAAGAATAAGGGGGAGAATTAACTCAGCATCTGCACTGCCAGCAACTGCACAAGTTGCTGTCTCCTTCCAGTAACAGGCATTGCCTCTCTTCCAATTTATACAGGCAGAATTCCGTGTATGAAATTAGATGAGAGAAGAAATTGATGACATTTGTCTTCTCCTTAAAGATAAATCAGGAGAATACTGTTACTGATAAGCACATTCAGCTTTATCTGTTGTAAAAGTCTAGCACTGAAGGTGTGGTTTTGTGCAATGACTGACATTCATATAGTGACATTCATATAGCAGCTTCTTTGTTTTTCAGTGCATGAAGTACAGGATAGATCCATTCAGATGTATCATATCTCCAAGAGTTTGCTCAGCTTATCAGACAAACTTAAAAAGAAAACATACAGAATTTCAAACACACACGTGCTTGTTAGCCACTTTTTGTAGTGTGTAATTACAGTATAATATCCCTAAAATTTTCCTTTAAAGCCCTACAGACTTCTATATGTGGAAGTTCATTAGATGTCTGTTAGAACAGCAGTACCCACAATAAGAATATCACGTTGTTTCCTTAATCCACACCAAAGTACAATTAACACAGCCTACATGGCTGGCAACTGAAGTACAGTTCAGCATGCAGGCCAAGGAAGGTGACAGCTGGTTCCAAAGGTTTGAGGTTTACAGCAAGTGCCTGAGCTCTGATCCCTTCAATGCAGCAGTGGAGCTTCCCATTAAGTGCATTTGCTGCTGATCCAAGTGTCAGCAGTACAGTGTAGCAGGGAGAAGGGCTGTAGACCAGCAGGCAGAAAACAACTATGTAATGCTGTCTTGTTCCCTCTCATCTGAAACCCCAACTGCCAGCATGAATGTCAGATTCTTCATCACCCTCAGCACTGCCATCTTTTCCTGCCAGCTTGTGCCCATGACATGAGAACCATGTGTATAAGTATTTGGGCTTTTATTCCTCAAACTAACCATCTCAGACCCCATAATACACACAACCGGGACATATCACAGAGAGGAGGCTGAGTCAAGTGAGTTTTGATGTTCTGCAAATGCTTCCCCTACTGGTTGGTTTTACAGATTTCAGAAATGTAAAAGTGAGCTTCAGTAGACCAGGATAAGAGGTGCAGAGTCTGTATGTGAAAACAGAATTGTATTTGTTAAATCATTAAAAAACCTGGCCTGTTACTACCTGAAATGTCAGTAGCAGCTGACTGGACTTCTTGTGAAGTCCACCAACAGAGTAATTAGTTCTATGAAACAGAGGGGTAAAGATCTGATCTTATGCTGCATTTGCTCCCTCCAACCAAGCTTTAGTATTTTGAACAGAACTCTATGACACATTTCTACCTCCAGTCTCACCCATCCTGGAAAGGAATATAGTAAATTACTTCTAAGTGTTTTTTTCAGATGCTTTTAAGAAGGAACATTTACAAAGAAACTCACAGAGCAATAAATGTGTATTCCTGTAAACTGCTGTTTAAGATAGAAAAGACTTGACAGACTAGATTTGACCCAAACTAAGACCCATATTCATTGCATCACTCTGTTTAGAAGTCTCCCTGTTCTAAGAGATGTCAACAATGTATTGCTTGGAATCAAACATCGAGGTATTCCAACTCCTCTTGATGAATCTGGGTAAGAAAAGAAAGACTGGCAATATTTCTTCACAGGCTATAATAGCAACATCCTGGTTAAGATTACTAGGCAGGGATATAGTACTGGTGAAGGTTTGTTCAAACTGGAATCCCTTACAGTATCCACTTGCACTGAAATTATTATAAGGATTATTCTTGCTACTTACTCAACTGAAAACAGATATGGGATTCAGTTCTCAGATTAAGATACCTGGATTAGGTTCTATTGTGCAGTAGGTCTCTATTCCCATATATAGTCAATAGATGTATAAACAACGTGGTCATTGGAATATGAAGAGCCATTCAGATGAGTGTCTGGTTTTGAATGAGCAGAATAGGTTTTTAGATTCTGTTGGATGTGTTGGCTAGTTATCCATTTGCTTGGAGAGCCTACTCCTGCATTTAGATCTTGGTGAACTTGGAGTAAGTTTTTAAAACCTAAGAAATACCTTGCTGAATGGAATTATGAAAGCAACCAGGGATATTCTTGAGTCAAATTATTGGAATGTGTTATCGTGGAAGTGCAGGTAGGTGTTTAAGCCTCTTGCAGGAGTCACGCTTCTGGTGCTCATTGTCTTGTTTGACGTCATCTCACACCACGAAGAACACAATCCTTCTCCCATAAGAAATTGTGCTGCAGTTAAAATACCTTGCATGCTTAAGAATTTTTTAGTTGCTGCCATCATATAAAACACTCTCCTCATTTGCAACATGAAAGCCTCTGAGGGTCTGTATGGCCTTCTACCTGGGTGAGGTTAAGAGAGGATGTTTGAGGATGGAGCCTAGGGGTTCCTTGCTTCCCTTCAGGCAGCTGGCCATCACAAGCCCTGCTGTCTGTGGCATCCAGGGAGCCTGGCATTGCCACACACAGCTGCTTTAGTACAACTGGAGCCACATTTCATCTCGGGGAGATAAAATCTTGTCTCATGGAAGGAAACTGGTGACCACGTGTTTCTTAGGAGGGAAAAATAGGCACTGACTGAGCACCATAATTCTTTCCATTAACTAAAGAATTATACTGGTTGGATGATGAATCTAGACAAGTATTTATAATTCAGTTTCTCAGCTTTATATCTCATATGCTATTCCTTTTTAACAGTGTATCTTCCAAAAACAAATATTAAACAGTAATGATAAGGTAAAAGACTGTTGGTTGGAAATGGAGGTACTTAACTACATGGTCACAATTCTTAGTTTTGGAAGCAAAGGTACTTTGGGACTCAGGAAATCAAGCTTGTACTTTATTTAGTGCTCAGTCCTGTCTATATATGTAAGTGCATGTGTCTGCACTGGGGTCCATCTGTGGAGTGTTTCTGTGGGAGTAGGTTTGCAGCAGAGAGTTGAAGGAGCACTGTAGGGGAAAATTCCTCACCAGCTCAAATTAAGAGGCAAGCTGTCAGTCTCTGTAGATTTTTAAGGTAGATCTCTCAATAACTATTATATTTAATTATCATAAAAGCTGAGAAATACAGCATTCTGACAATAGGTTTTCCATCCAGCAAATGTTGCCAAGTGTCTATATTAGCAATTGTTACTGGTTATTGACAATAAGTCAGTTATTGTTTATCGACTTGCATTCAAAACAGACATCTGCCACTCACTGAGTAGACCTACCAATCTGATATTTTTGAAGAGGACTAGATCTTAATTTTTACAGCAACATAACCAATCTAAGCCTGCATTTACCCACATCAGCACTTTTTCTAGGGATACACAGAAAGAGATTAATTTTGATGCCAGTGTATTCATTTCTATCTGAAGAACTCTGACCAAGGTTTTTCACAGCTGATGAATAAAGCTCTTTGACCCTGACAGTGACTGAGAGAGACTTATTCAAAACTACTCAGCCTTCAGTAAGCTTTACCCCCCTGATCTGGAATGCATACAAGATAAATCGCCTATTTCCCTTGTTACTGCACCCCCTAACTTCGTGGTGCCTCTGTCCCACAATCTCCACTCTTTCTTGTCAATCCTGAATTTGACTTGTAGGAACTGTCCCTCTCCACAGCAGTTTTCCCTTCCTGAAGCCCACACTACACTCTGCATTTCCTGGTCTCTTCTTCAGTCATAAAGTCATAGAATCACAGAATCACTTAGGTTGGAAAAGACCTTTAAGATCATGAAGTCCTACTATGAACCCTACTTCACCAAGTCCAGCTCTAAGCAATATCCCCAACCACCACATCTAGATGACTTCTAAACACAACCAAACATGGTGACTCAGCCACCTCCCTGGGCAGCATGTACCAATGTTTGACAACCCCTTCCATGAAAAAGTTACTTCTAATGTCTAGTCTAAACCTCCCCTGGCACAGTTTGAGGCCATTCCTTCTTTTCCTACCACCCGTTGCTTGAGAGAAGACACCAGCGCCTACCTCTTTACTACATCCTTTCAGGTACCAGTAGAAGGCTATGAGGTCTCTGTCTTTTCAGACTAAATTTTTCCCTGCATTGTCTTACTACATCTCTATATTCCTCATGAGAGGTCTTTCCTCTCTTCCAGAGGCCATAAACTCTCCCTTTCTTCCTGAGCTCCAGCCAAAACTTTCTATTCAGCAAGGCCAGTCTTCTTCCATAATGGCTCATCTTTCAGCACCTGGGGACAGCCTCCTCTTGGGCCTTTAGGACTTTCTTGAAGTATATCCAGCCTTTCTGGACTGTTTTATCTTTCATGACAGTCTCCTTCTAGTGCCTTTCTAAAGATCTCCACACTTTATGCAGAGAGACAATATCCTTTTTCATCTTGATACCCTCTAGTCTTTCTCTCTTACCAGGAGTTTCTTTTTTAATTTCTACTGGCTCTCCAAAGTGTAGCCTGAAAAATCAGCTGCATTCACTGAAGGTCCAGGCAGTGAACTCATGGGCCAGACATTCAGATCTCAGCTAAGACTGTCTGACCAGTTTGTTTTTCTGTTAAATATTTAATGCCTTCTGTGACATTACTTTTCTCACAGTGCTTTTTATCATCCATGAAATCTTTTATCATTCCAGTTCCATCATACATAATTTGATGCTGAATGGTAAAAAGTACAGAGAAAAATGGTACTTTAAGCAGTGTTGTTTTTTACTAAAAACTAACCAAGTTTGAGGGCCAGGGAAAAATACAGTTTGAATCTCAAAATTCTTACAATCTCACCTAAACCTCACAGCAGAGTAAAGACAGTATCTGTATAGAAAGAGGGCCCACAATTTTATCGTAAGAAGTTCACATTTATCTTCTAAAGTACCTATGTTCATAATTAATACCTTACAAAAAGTGTGAAATGTGCAATAAGAGTAACACTGAAATAAGTCATGAGACTATAATGTGGTTAGACACAGAGTAGCCACCGTGAAAGGAAAGAAAAATAATCACCAGGCTTGTACAGTGTTCATCATTAGATGAGAAAGCAGCTCCTCCACATTTAGAACAGCACCAAATGTCACGTATGTAACAAGATGAACAGATAAATCACTGAATAAGAAACTAGTAGCCACTGGAAAGAGCTTATTTCTCATTCCTGTGAGTCTGACTGTAAAGATGTTCTTGATGATCACCATAAGGAATGACCAGACTCACCAGAATATAATTTAATAAATGTTGGTTCATCAAAAGTGAAGCTCCTACCAAGTGCTGTTCCCACCTTGCAAGGTCCCTCTTTGGCACCGTATTTTCAGGCCAGTTCTGCAGGTGCAAGAGCAACTCAGCTGCTGAAGCCAGGCTTGCCTTTCCTTCTCTGCTGCAGGAACTTGCAATTTTCCCCGCTGGGTCAGCAGAAAATTCCCCCAGGGATGAGCATATGTGTTGGGAGGGAGCAGAAGCTCATCAGTAGGACTGTCATACAGCACCAAAGCTTTGAGCTGCACTTCTTTCTCCTCTGTAAAACCCATCCAGGAGAGTTCACAGAGGATATAGGAATGTTTAGTATAACCATGAGGGAATGCCTTGAGGGGCCCTCAAAAAAGGATACAGAGTACAAATGCAAGAGAAAAAAAAACAAGAAAGCAACTTCAGCAGAACAAAACCCCCAGCAATCTTTATCTTAATTAGGATCCTTGCCCACCAGATTATTTATTTTGAAAGGTGAAACTCTATCAGACAAACAATGTTACAACTCCCACTCTTGCACATCGCTCTGTATATCTGTTAAGTCAAAAACCTATACATAGTAGACCACAACTCACCTGAAATATCAGAGTTGTACTGAAAGCTGTTGAATGCATTTCTGTGGCATGAAGGAAGCTTAAATTGTAATATACTTTAATGAAATGCCTTCCAACACATGATGAACAACCTGTTCAATACCTGAGATACAAAATACTACTGCAGTAATAAGGAAATTATGTAAATGCATATTTTTTCCTTAAGTCTTTGTTATTTTGTCATGCATTAAAATAAAACTTATATTGTAAGGAAATCTCCAAGGAAATTACAGAATAACTTATGTATGTATTGCTCATCCGAGCTGAAAAAATCTTGCAACCATTAAAACAGAAACAGGAGAAAGAAGGAATTGTCCATATGCTGCTATTGGTTTATACTTTGCTCAGCCTGAAGTTTAGTCTTTTTCCATATTCCCTCTCTCCATCTACAAACTTTAATCAAAGATTTTAAATTTCTTCACTGACTACAAACATAAAATAGCTCAAATATACTGCATGCATATCTGCTGCTTCAGTGGAGAGAATATATCTGTGCACAGTCATGACATTGTGAAATTTCCAAGATGCAAACATATCAGAATACTTTTAATGTAACATTAACACCATAACTTTGGTAAAAAAAGATAAATATTGCATCAGATGGGGGTGGCTCTTGTTCTCTCACTTGTTAATTAAGACTTCACTTCATTGCCAGTTTGACCTTGCTGATGAGGGGAGTTCAACCTCTGCTCCCCTCCTAGCTGGCATGAGGAGGCTGGCACAGCAGCACCACCCTGGGATGGCAGGTGGGGGCGGACGCTCACCACACCAGGGTAAAACAGGCAGTACCAAATGAGGCAATTAATACTGTGGTTTCAATACACACAGATCTACAGTGCCAATTCAGATCCACCCAGGGGTACTGAGGGAGCTGCAGAAGTGCTCACTGAGTCATTTTCCATTATTTCTCAACAGTCCTGGGTAACCAGGGAGTCCCTGTTGACTGAAGGCTAGCAAATGTGATGCCTATCTACAAGAAGGTCCAGAAAGATGATCCAGGGAACTACAGGCTTGTCAGTCTAACCTTGGTGCTAGGGAAGATTATGGAGCAGATCATCTTAAGTGCCATTATGCAGCACATGCAGGACAACCAGATTATCAGGTCCAGTCAACATGGGTTCATGAAAGTCAGGTTCTGCTTGATGAACATGATCTCCTGCTATGACAAGGAGAGCTATTTAGTGGATGAGGGAAAGGCTGTGGTTGTTGTTCACCTAGATTTTAGTAAAGCCTTTGACAACATTTCCTACAGCATTCTCCTGGAGAAACTGGCTGCTCATGGCTTGGAAAGGCAAATGTTTTGCTGAGGTAAAAACATCTGGATGGCCAGATCAAAAAAGCTGTCATGACTGGAGTTCTATGCTATTGTTTTGGTGGTCTTTGCTAGTATAAGTAAGTTGGGAGCAGATGCCTATCCTCAAATCTCTTGAAGCTTTAAAGCAACACCAATAAATTTGTAATGGATTTCTGTAAAAGATGATGGCTCTGATAACACTCACACTGCATTGGCCACAAAGGAACTAGCATTATTCTAAAGGAGAAAACCAACATAAACCAGATCAGCTTTGTGGATGGAGATGTAAGATCTTGAACATCTTGAATATACAGCTCTGCTTCAATTCTGTCAGCATCTTCTGCTTCAGTGTCTGAATCTATGAAAATGAAGCCTGATCAAAATTTTAATACTAAGGAATTAAGGAAGGAAGGAAGGACACAAACAATTTAATTTCATTATTGATCAATAGGATAATTGTAGACATGAGGGACAAGTAGAATTTTAGTACATATAATGTGCCCAGAAGACAACTTGTGTAAGACTTCTCTTCCTAAAACTTGGTTACTGCAAAGGTTTGTTAAAGCAAACCAGAAGAAGGGTTAAACAGCAACACAGGTGACAGCAGCTTATTTAGATGGAGGTGCACTCTGCAGAAACTAGAAACAATTCATGGAAGCAAGTCATTATAACCCCAGAACAAATGCAAGGATAGACTCTAAGAAAGCTCTCTGGAAGACAGATATGGATGAAAAAGCCAAATTCCCTGCCACAGTGACTAGAAAGTGGGAAATGCAGAGCATGGAACTGAAAACTTGGTGTGTATTGCCTACATGGATTTTATACGTTCCCTTTGGCACACTCCACAGTGTGCTGAGCCCAGGATCAGTGGACCTGCTAACACCTCCAGGATTCTGACTGTCACACACTCTAGCAGCAAACCTTATGGCAAAGTAATTCCCTAGTAGCTTTTTGTTGCCCATTTTCAAAAAGATTTGTACCTCCTGACATGGCAGTCTGAGTTTGATTGGTCTCAGGTTCTCAACACCCCTTTTCCTGTGTGCTTAGCTGTGAACAGCATGAAGCGCTGGTTCCCCCTGTGGTCTCTATGGAAATGATTTATCTTGCTCCAAGAGAGCTGTGTTTTCCAGTAGTGGGGAGTATGAAGCCACAACTAATAGGAGCAAGTCAGACATGTAGAAGTCCAGAATGCTGTGGTGATGGCATTGTGGTTTTAGAGTTTTAGATGAAAAAAAGAAAAGGTTTTTCACTTTTATTTTGTTGGTTGCAGCTAAAAGACAGCGAGGTGAGAAAGGATTCAGAAAAAAAACATTAAATCAGTGTGTAAAAATTAGAATTCAGATAAAGTTCTTTGAAATTCTAGTTACATTATAGAAGAATTACCAAGAATTAATACTTTGTCTTCCAGATGCAAGTTGTACACTCCTCTCTGTCTATATCATACCTGTGTTTGTCTGGGTGCCTGTTATTAAACAGAGAAACAAGCAATACAAAAAACAACTTCAATCACAAAACTTATGGTTTTCAATAAAGACACTTGCTCTCTAGAGCTGTGTGCAGTACAAACAGACACTTTGGATGGGATCGATTGAAGTTATCTTCAGCCACTGGAAATTTGCCACCTAATCCAAGATAGTTAGCAAAATTCAAATGACAGTTTAGATCTTCCCTCTCCTAATGTTGACCAGACACCTAAATTTTAAGTGATGTAGGGCTTGTGAGATGACTTTTCCTCAGCTAAACAAAATACTTCATGCAAGCACACTCTTACAACTTCGCAAGAACAAGAAGGAGAATGAAAGAAAGGGACAAGGGTCAACGTCATCTACTGACTTAAAAAAGAATGAGTATGTAGTGTATGTCTTCTGAAATTTCACCTGAGTGAATAAGGGAGAGCCTACAATAAATTATTATATCCATGCCAGTGACAGGACTGGAGCACTCAATGGAGCATCATGCATCTCAGAGCATTCCCTGTGTCTCATCCCCAACATAGACAGTTTTACTTCATTAGTAATCTAGTCGCTGGGTATTGAAATCTCAGTGTATTTCCAAACCAAGTTCATTTATTTGCAGTATGTCATCTGGTACATCAAATTGCTTTTTCTTTTACTGTTGCCAAACAGAAGTAAAATTAATTTGTTCTTGTAGGTAGCAAACTGTGTTCTAAAGTTGAAAGGCTTGTTCTCTGCATATTCGTCTCTTGTAATACCTAATTCTTTTTCTAAGGACACAATCAAAATTTAAGTATCTTTTGTGCCTAGATTTTGTGAATTGCTTTCTTTTTGAACAGTGCTGCTTCATAAGCATTCAGCAGGTTTCTGTGCTTCGTGGTTTGCATGGTGTGTCTTTTTTAGCTGGTTTAAATTTGTTTTCTAATTGGCTTCTCTTACATAACTTGTTGCTCAGTTCCTGGAAACTGTCCTCTGAAACAAATTGGGCTTGCACTTGTTTAAAGAACATAATACAAAGACATGGAAGAGACATGGGAAGACAAATTAAGAAAATTCTATGGTAAGGCCACTTGACCTCTCATTATCTTTGGTAATGCTTATGAATAGTAGCCACATTTTGGTTATTTTTCTCCCATTTAATCTAGTTCAGACTGTGCTGTATTTTTTTCTTCATCTGCTCATGCTTACCAGGAAGAAAAAGACTACTAGTACTAGCTGAAATCCGTAAGGAACTGTGTCCTTTTAATATGCCTTGGTAAATCTCAGTTTGGGACTACTATGCCTATGACATCTGTGAGAAATAACAAAGGGCAAATTCTCCATTTTCAAATAATTTCCAAACCCAATTACTGCTTACACACTAAGTGGACAATGTTACGAAGGGAATATTTTATGTTTGCTCTTTTGGTGCATGTTGTCATAAGTGAGTCTTGGAGGCCCATTTTAAAGAAGAGTCTAGTCATTTAGACATCTTATTTCACCAAACTGCTGGACACCTTCAAAGGCTCAATGGTACTTAACAAAGAAGAACCTCCTGCACCACAGCCCAGCCTAGCAGTGCTGAATGAAGAGAACATCTTATCTAGCTGGTAGCAGCAAGACATCCTTGCTCTGCAGTGGATCAGCAGGCAGAGGAAAATTTAATGCTTGATTTGCCACCATTTTCCATTAACTTTTGCCCAGCTGTTCAGAGCTGGAATAACTGCTGGTGCTACTCTCCCTTGGACACAGAAGTTGCTGGAATGGAAAACAGGGTGGTGATCACAGTATCCACACAGGACAGGCCTGCCAAGCTGGACCAGTTCCAGTCATACTGTACTTCAATCAAAAATGTATATGTAGGCTTATATATATATATATACACACACACACACACACACAAAAGAAGTTTTACATTTAAAAAATCCACTGAAATTAAACAAACAAACGAACAAACTCTGGCCGTGCGGATCAAACAGATAGTCCAGTATTCTAAAATTGTGCCAGGAGGTTACTGCAGTTTCCTTTCCAGACATCTACCACATCCAGCCCCTTTCTGAGCAGATGAAAACTGATGGAGCCAAATGGCGATGAAAAGTTGCAAGGGCAAAGCACTTAACACCCCCTTAGAAAGAGAAAATGTGATTTTATCAGCACAAGTGTGTTACTTGGGCAGCAGCTGCAGCACAACAGAGCCAGCATGGCTCTGAGCCAAGGCTCTAGCTGTAAGAGTGTCCTGGGAGAGACAACACTGAAGCTCTTTATTGGACTAGATATTAGGAAAAAATTCTTTACTCAAGGAGCAGTCAGACACAGGCTGCCCAGGGAGGTGGTAGAGTCACCATCCTTGGAGGCATTAGAAAATTGTGTGTCAATGTGGCACTTCAGGACATGCTCCTGTGGGCATGGTGGGTGGTGTTGTGTTGCTGTTTGTTTGGTAGGTTTGTGTGGCTTTTTTTTCCTCCTGGGTGGATGGTTAAACTTGGTGATCTTAGAGGCCTTTTCCAACCAGAACATTTCTGTGATTCCATGTGATCCTGCTGCAAGAACCAGCTGAATGAAAATGGGTAGCTTATTTTGATGAAGAAGCAGGTGGTTTTATTGAAATATATGAACAGCAATATTTGTGAAAGGAGGAGATTGAGTTACTCATGGCTGAAATAAGTTTACTCAGTCTTTGATGAGAAAACTTTTGTCCAACACATTATTCACTGGTATTATACTAGCAGTCCTGGGAAGAATGTGTTTAGTCATACTGTCCTGAGACTTGATATCTGCTAATGCAGAATGTTGAGTTTAATCCAAAGTTTGAGAATTAACGAGAATATGTGAATTGTCAGAAACCTGTCTGTGTAAACTGGATGCAAAGGTCTACAAATAAGCACTGTTTACCCAACAATTAAATAAGTATTTTAACATTTCTAAGAAATGTAGATTAAATATTATTACAGCAGAGCTGTGGGGAAATAGGGTTTTGTGATGTAACCATTACCTGTGACCAACAATTTAGAGATATCTCAATATTAAGTCAGCTTAAAATTTCACTTAAAATTAAGTGAAAAATTTGCTGAGAATACTCTTCATATCATAGTTTGAAACTTACAGCTTTTCTTTTTTAAGTGTTTATAATTCCAGATGAATATTTATATAAATCCAAGTGTTTACAAGAACTGCAAATGAGACATGCAGTGCAGCATTTATTATTGTGCCACAATAAATAAACCCCCTATTGCAGGATCATGCATGACAAATATGGATTTACATATATGGATGTGATTAATAAACATGATAATTTTCATAAACGCACTAGAACAGTAGGTGTTCTATGGTTAAAGTTGTCCTTGCAGAAGCAATGCTTCTGCTGCTGATGTGATTGCCCCATTCAAGGTACATCAGCAAATACCGAGGCACTGCAAGGTATCTCCAAGGGGAGCTGACATAGCACTGATCTGGACACTTCTACATCCGTTCGTACATGCCTGATAATTCCTGTCCTCTTCGTTACAATCCCTTTTTTAGCCAACTCCTGGGGCTGCTGGATAATCTTGAAAAAAGATGTATGTTTAGTTGCCAGATGCAATAGTAATGGAAACCTGAACACATTTCATACACATCTGTAAACAGTGAGGAGGAGTTAAGTTCCTGACTCACACATGATGTATTCAGCTCTTTATAATATGGCAATTTGAAAATCCACTTACCCAGTCTGATGAATCATTTAACTGTTCTTTCTTTGTAGAACAGACAAAATTTAGTGGGGGAATCTGAGATTCAGTGACCTTGCCCCCACCCTCCTTTTTCTGCCAAAGCACACATTTAAAAGTGGAAGATCTAACACCGTTTTTTAGGTTAGCACGTGAATGCTGACTGGAAAGACTTGGTCACAATAATATTGCTGAGGTCTGCTACCACGAGGTATAGACACCAACCAGCTCATTGGTTTAATTTTTCATGAAGGTGTCATGTTTGGACTGGCCACTGCATCACTGCTGACTCAGCTCCCAAGCCAATTTTAATCAGCATCTTAATACCAGCCACGCTACAGAAATTTCTGGCAGCCAAAGGCCCATCCCACTGAGTGCTGTTCCAGGTGGTGACGAGGCAGAAGGCAGAATGTTCTGGGACTCTCCTGACTAAATAATATCTTCACTGGCATGTGGATCATTTAGGATTTTCTGCCTACTGTTGGGGACATGAGAAATGAAAGACTCCTCGTGCCACAGTTGTGTGATTTGGGCAGTAAGCAGTGAAGAGGGAGAGCCGCGCTCAGATTTTAGGTCTGCCAGCTTCAAAATAAACACCTCCTCTACAGCACAGCACTGTCATTAACCAGATTCTTTATACCCCAAATGATAATTCCAGCTAACCAGCCAGAGAGACCTGCCATGTGCTAACAAACAGGTAATTTGACATGTCTGGTGGCCTGAATACTTTTTTACGTAGAACAAAAACAAAAACCAAAACCAAACCTCAGAACTTGCCCATAAAGGGAGCAAACAACAAGCTCCAGATTCCCACACCTTCCCCTGCTTCAGTACAAATCTACTTGTGTTTAATTAAGTTCTGTTATGCCATACTACAACCAGTGCTAAAAATAAATGAAGTAAAATCTGGTGCTTACTAGTCAGGATAAAGTAACACAGAAAAGACCAAGTGCCTTGCCCTGTTTCACAGTTGGACCATGGCTATAGAATATACACAACTACAATGACTTCAGTCCAGTCCCTCGTTCTCTCAAGACAACTGCCACCTTTCACAGGCTTTTCTGTAAAACAATTTTACGTCGCAGGCTTGTAGCAAAATACAAGTTTTGATTACCAACTGGATTTTCTCAGAAATGTTTTGACAGCCTACTTGCATAAAATATCGCATCATTAAAATGAGGGTGAGAAAAACACTCATCAATTTGTTGTTCTCCAAGAACATTCCTGAAGGCATAGAAACAAAGGTTAGCTGTAATTCTGAGCTCCACTTTTTAAATAGTCACTGAGAAAGGAAAGCTTATGCAAAATACATGTAAATGCACTTAAAATAATAAAAACATGCTAAAGATACAACCTTTCAGAAATTGCTTGCAACATTTGTGGGAGTTTTAATCCCAAGGAAAACAACTCTTGCCATGTTCACTTGAATTTTATCTTGCTGAGTTTCAGTAATCTAGAAAGCCCATCTATCACTGCACCTCAGATCAGCGAGTTCTCGTATAGACCCTCCCTCTTCAGAAAATCAGATCATACTTCTTATTGGTTATTTATTGCAAAATCATGAGACAGCTCTGGTAGGTGGATGGGATGAAAATTCTCAATTAATATATTTGGAGGAGTTTATTTATATTGGACACTGGAAGATCTATGCCACAACTTAATTTAGTTTGGTCTCTGAAACTCACATCCAGCTTTCGTAACACACAAAACGAATTATCTTTGTATTCAGACCACTGTAAATTAGGGAGGAATATCCTGAATTTATCCCAAAAAGAGTAAAATATAGGCTGAAGCCCATAATTTCATAATTTCACAGTTACTTTGTTGACATAAAAAGAGAATTTACCCTGCTGCTTCAGTTAAATGCCAGATTGTTTAAGGAAAACAAACAGACCCTGATGCTTGACACCTTTTTTGACATGAATACTATGACTGCCTACTGGAAGGCTGCAAAAAGAACAGATTGCTGTAATCTGAGAAGTGCAAAAAAGATGCATCAACTATCACTGCTCCAGTTTATTTCTACTATTTCTCTTATTTCCCCGTTTCTCTTCCTTCTCCTGATCTTCATACAGATTCTGCAAGTAAACAAATAATTCTGTATTCTCGGTCTTCGGTTTTGTGCCTTTCCCCTGATGTTGTGAGGAATTGTTGTGCTGGTTTGCAACATTTTTTTGTTCAGGAACACTGGGGTATCCAGAAGGCTGTTACAAGCTGTTTTTCATGTTTAAAGACCATAGTAAAAAAATGTACAGCATAGTATGAGATAAAAACAAGAAAAGGGTAGTGTGAGAAGGATTTGTGGCTACTGAACAGCTGAGAGCAGAAATAAAACATTTAAAAAAAAAATCTTTCTAGAGTAAAATTTCAGCCTTGGATAACAACAAAAAATTTCCAAGTTAAACAGAACCTTTTAATCAGATGTGATAAAATTCTGTTCTGCCAAAAGAAAACAGCCCATCCCTTAAGTGAAGTTCCCTTACCTGTGAATGATGTGGTATCTCTGCAAGTAATCCAGGGAAAGTGCCAGCTCACAGATGTACAGTTTAACAGTTCCTTCATTGAAGTGGACATTCTGCTGCAAATGGTAACGCAGATCACCTCCGAGTAAGAGATCAACCACCATGAACATGTCTTCTTCATCTTGAAAAGAATACCTGGAAGAAAGAGAGACAACTGAGATCTCAGGCCTGGTTACGAAGCTGTACCCTGGGTTTACTCTCTGTAAGTAGGTTCGTTCATGGCCAGTCCATGACTTATTCCAAAGGCATACCCTGATTTCCCACTGCTGTGGTCCAAGCCTGCAACCAGACTTTGACTGTGGTTGGATTTTAGAAATTCAAAGCAAGCAGAGCTTAAACTGCTGTTGTACTAGTCTCATTATTGTTTTAACCATAGAATAACACCAGCATGTTGATAAAATTTAACATTTAAATACCTTTCAAAGTATTTAAAAATACCTTTCAAGGGTATATATCAAGTTTTTAAATAACCATGCACTCATTCCGTTGACAAAATGGCTTACTAAATAGCGGCAATGAAACGGAAGGCCTTGAAACACACTTGGTATTCACACACAACTGTAGCTCAGTGCCTCTGAAAACTATCCTGGCAGAATCAAGAGCTGGTCTCCAGGGGGTATTTTCCAGATTCACTAAATATAAACAATGTTCTATCAGCTGAGTGTTTTCTGCAGCTTGCAGTGTAGCTCCAAATCCAGTAAGAAATAAAACTGTAATTTTACTGCCTAACAATACATAATTTTTCTATCTGCAACTTATATCTTCAAAAATGACAGAGTGTTCATGGTTGCTGACTAAACTCTTCTGGACCCTATCCCAGAACTGCCTGTTGAATACTCTAAGGACCAAATTCTGATCTGATTTAAATCCTGTAAATCCAAAGACGTAGCCAGCCATTGTATAGAGTATATATAGTGCTGGGCAAGCAGGAATTTCCATGTGCTTCTACTTACCTTGGCTATACTTCCTTTGCTCTGTTTATTTCTGATCTGAGTAAACTGACAGAAACTCTCTGGTTTTCATTTCTGAGTGCAACTCTCTAAGATACAGTATTTCATATCTCCCAGCTGGGGAATGGTGAATACCTTATTTCTAATATAAATTCACTCTTCTCTTAGAAATTGTTTTAGAATTAATTTTGATCTGACATCACATTAGCTTGTGCCAGTTGTGAGTATGAACTGCTGAAAGGTGATCCACAATGATAATGTCTCCTGCATCACTTTTTCTCCCATGAAGTGTGTAATGTACGTTTGCTATAGATGTTATTAATTTCTCCTGAACTGTAAAATATAAGGTAAGGAAATAAAAAAGAGTAGGCTTCCAGAAGATATGTGCCCACCCTCCCCCCAAAGGCCAAAAAGTCTATATTTTATTTTTTTAATTGACAGTTACATATAGTTTCACTTTCATTCACAGGCTTGTACTTTCTGAAATGAGGCACTGCTTAGGGGTTGTCACAAGAGGGTTCATTTTTAATTTAAATGCTTTCTATTCTTTCTGAACACAGTTCTGAGAAGGAAGTGTCTGTAGATGCTGTTCTCTTCTGTTACATTTCTGCAGGCCTGCCAAATGCCAAGAGGGGAAAGTAATTTTATTTGCATTAAGCTTCCTCCTCAATAACTCAGATCTCTGAAGCAAAACAGTAAAGTAGGTGGCACATGGTGTCTGCTCACCTCCAGAGACTTAGAATTTCATAACACATATTCTAAAAAAGGGAAGGCTTCAATTATATTCAAATTACTCTGAATGTTGAGCATTACTGAGCCTGGAGCAATTGTAAATGGGAAAGATTAAATACATAGTTATAGTGAAGATTTATTATTTTTTTTTGACACTGTTACTTTAAATGAAGTAATTGTAACGTTGAGCAGATGTAATGAGAGATGTTATTTTTTCATTTGCTGCTGGAGTTATAATGTAGATTTTAGCTGGTTACATTTTATATACATATATTAAAAAAACCAAAAAACAAAATGAAAAGTTACAGATTGAAAACTCTCCTTAAAAGTATAAGTGAAATATTGTGTCTAGTCTGAGACTAGATCTCTCCTGGTGTCTAGAATCATATGATTACATGTCAGTAAATATGCTTTTTGAAGCAATTCTGGTCTTGAGAAGGAAAATGTCCTGAATCATTCCTTCAGTGATTCAGCCACCATGAGGCAGAGGGGTAAGAGTGGCTGCTATGAACTTGTTTTTATTCAATGACTATTCCAATTTCTGGGAAACTAATGAGTATATTTTACAGTGTACCCATGAATGTCTACTCTAGACAAAAGAGCCATCAGAACAACCCAGAAATAAATGTGAAATCTTGTCCACATCCAGGTGCATGAGAACACTTGATGGAAGTGTTTTTTCTCTCCAAGCATATGTTTCTGTTGATGCACTCTGGTTTCCTGTGCCTGTGAGTGGGGAGTGATGGTCCTTGCAAAAGCCAGCTTTTGGTGCATTGTGAATTGTGTATGATTTAAGAGAGAGATCAAAAAAAGCTGGTGCTCTCATTTTATTATGTCAGGAAATGACACTCTTTGCATAGAAGTGCATGTCTGCACTCAGGTGTAGAAGGTTCCACCTTATTTCTGCTTATACTCTACAACAACATAGGAGCAACAACACCAAGTCAGATTATAAATCCATCTAGCTCGGGAGTCACCAGGTAGCAGACATTCAGGGAAGAGCAACAAAGAGTATGGAGATATATAAAGCCACCACCCAACCAGCCTCCCCCCATTCACCACTCCAGGACACTCTAGGGCTCCATTTGGGATCTCTGGGAACCCAGGATGAGATGACCAGGGACAGCTTTTGTCCTAGAAACCTGCCAGACCTGTTTGTGAATGATTGGTTTCATGCTACTACACTTTGCCTCTCAGTTAAACATATCAAGGTAAATGCAGTCCCTACAGAGTTACAAAGCTTTCAGAGATGACTCTACATCTACAACAAAATGTTTAAAACCCAAACAGAAAAAAAAACCTGCAACAAAACAAACTTGCAGAGATTCAGAGGCATGACTAATGTTTGCACTCAGCAGCCTTCCTGAATCTGTTGTGGCTCGTGAATGGGGCACAGGCCAGTTTTATTCAGACATTGAAGTTAGAATGAAGCACACTGAGACATAGCTCTTGGGGAGCTCTGTATACCCTCTCCGATGTTCTCTTCTTTCACTTGGAGTTAGATATTTCATTCCTTTGAGCTGATATATACCTGTGGGACTCTACTGATCCTGCCAGAAGGGCTGTGTATTCTGCTGTAGTGAAGGTATCAGCTGTATTGGTTCAGTTTGAAAGAACAGATGCTGTGGATGGATACGTTCAGTGTATCAGTAGACTTTTTCACCTACTCTAAATGATATCAACCTGACACAAATCATTATGCTACCCACATGTAGCCATGGATAATGTGTTTCCCTGAGCAGTTGAACCAGTTGGGTCAAACCTGCATGATGGCATTTTTCCAACTACATGGATCAGAAAACGGAGCAACAGAGCAACTAAAGGTGCTCTAATCAAGACCATTGCAAGAGTCTGAAGGGCACATAATTTTGTCCCAGTGAAGTTATGTGTGCACAACCAAAATGAGAGCTTGGACCTGGCAAATAGCAGATGGTGTCTGGAGCTGATGGTCACTCCACTAAGTAGTTCCTGCAGCTACAAAATTTTGAGCTACTGAATCATAGAATGGTTTGGAATGGAAGGGACCTTAAAGAACATGCAGAGTAGGAGCTGTTCCTGCAGTGCAGCTGAGTATGGAATACTGTTGCTCCTGCTCTGTTTTATGGACTCACAGGACTAGGTGTACCAGCTCATGACCAGTTTTCTTAATGGACACAAGCAGCCATGTCCTCTTCTCTCCCCCTTACACAAATCCATCATTCTTTTTTCCTTGTACAAGAAAGAATTTCCTTTTAGCTTCTTGCTTTTGCAATATTTCAAGAAATAAGTAGTTTTGATTTATTGGTCTAAGAATTGAAATTGACAGTACAGGAAATACCAGACACAAGAAAAAAGAATCTTTGAAAATATTGTTACAGGTTGGGGAGGGATTGGTGGCAAGACAGACCAATGGAGATTAGTTTTTTTGAGTAAGCATTGCAATTTTACTTTTTTAAGGCAAAATACATACAAAAGGGCTGTTTGGTTTTCGAAGTAAAATCAGATGTTGTTTGGGATTTTTATGTTAACCAGATAACTAAGAATTACCTATTGGATGAATCATAGCATTATGACTGATATTGAATACTAATAATACATTACTAAGTTACTCTAAAGACAAAATTTTAATCCTCCTTGAAATGAAAGAGTAAATTGCTTAGAGTAAATATCTTTTTTGTTTGTTTGTTTGGTTTGGTTTTTAAGTACTGTCATGAACCCATGGTAAAAATACTGTTCTAATTACAAAGTTAGTCTCTGTTTTCTCTTGCTTGAAGAAAAGTTTTAATGTATTAGAATCAGCTTTCTTCAAATTAAAATAAAATAATAATGCCCCTAGCAACAGTGAATTGGATTTTTACTATCTTCAGATTGGAAGATAAACTACCATTGAACAAAATATCCCATGGAAACAAATTTACACAAAACATTTTCTGAATAAATTATATCTGTTTCCATATTTTTATCTGTATATTTGGTTTTAATAATATCTACTTTTCTATTTATATCATATTTGTATTTATTATTTGTATAACTGTCTCTTTATAAAAGAAGTTACGCATGAATTATTAAGATAATTTTCCTCTGCATTCCTTCATCGTAGTTAGCTAGGGTCATTTTTCATTGAACTCCTGCCAGATCAGGCACCCAGTGTCCATAATTCTTGTTTCATACTTATTACCTGGGGAAAAGGACATCATTATGGACATTTTATATATGACTTTAATTTAAGAGTAAAAACACATTACAAAAAATTAATAATTAAGCTGAAACCAAACTTCATAAATCTGAGATAATCAGTTGAAACAAGATATGCACAGCTCAGACAATCAGATATCACCTCTGCTCTGCACAAAATTATGATAAATGATTAAGTTGTGGTAGCTTGTAATTACAAATTTAAAGAAGGGTCTTTTACCAGTTTTCCCCTCATAGCATTCAAATGAGAAGGTAATTTTTTAGTGCCAGGAAGATCTTAGTGACCGTAGATTTTTCCAGATGTAGATGTCCCAGACAGTACAAAGCAGAGAACTCTAACAATGCCTCGGTTCCTAACCTCACAGTCAAAACAAGGACTTGCCAAGGGCTTGGGATGAACTGTTTGTATCTCTGTGCCTTGTGGGTTCTCAGTGTGAGCCCTTCTAGATAACTGTTGCTGCAAGGAACCTTTCACACACAGGCAGATCCCAACACAAAAACTTGCATAAGTGAATTCAGCTTGTCCAAGAGAGGGCAGGGAATTAATGGTTTGATACTCATTCATTGGCCAGACTGGTATCCTTCAGAAAAATTCCATGGCTGCATCTGGACTGCGTAGTGGAACCTCATAGGGATGTCTGAAAGAACATATTTGTTTCTCAAAGAAACCACCTTACCCAGGTTACTTGTGGCATTCCAGCATCACTCCTTTTGTGAGAGCAGAATTTATTACCTCTGCAAAGCAGTTATCTGGTCTAGGTAGGCTAGCCTGGCTTCCTGAACCTGAGCTATGCCATCCTTATGCCATGGTGTGTGACTTTGCTGGCTTCTCTGGGAAGAGTCAGCTCTGCTCACAGTGCTTCACTGGAGCTGCACTCTTGAGTGGTCAGATGGGGTTTGAATTACCACTAACCCTGTTTGTCAATGATAGTTTCCTCTCTGCAGGAAAGGTTGTTCAAAAGGAGACTTCAAGCTTCACACAGGAGGACAAATGCCAGAACCCTTGCTCTCTGAGCATGAAGCTCCAGCATTTCCAGGGGTTTCCAGATCTCCTGGTATCTTTATCTCACAACAAAATTCCCAAAAGCAGTAGCCTGCCAGTGATACAGCACTATGCCAAGTAAGCTCTGGATCCCGAAGGTTGGGGAATGCTTATTGGAAGGTACAGCAAAATACCATTCTAGGATACTGTGATTCTACATGTAGTGTGAAATTATAGTATAGGATGGGTGCCAAAAATAGCAACTTTATTCATTTATACATCAGATCATTAGAAATGTGCCTGTGCTGAAAATGCACACTGAAAACTATTATACCCACTGGACTGAGAATAGCAAATACATACCTTTAAATTACATATTACATTTTAATTTTATAAAACAGAATGTTCAAGTGAATTAAAGTTATGTCAAGTTGTGTGTTCTGCCTGCCACAGACAAGCCTCAAGAGAAAAAAACCCAACATTCGTGAACTTTGTAAATACAAGTATGCAATTGTTATGCAGGAATGTTGGAATTGTTCCTTTATAATGTCTGTTTTGCTTACATTTCTATAAATTTCTTATGTCCCTTTGGAAAATGGATAAGCAGTGGTTATTGGGTTTTGCAATTTGTGTTTATGAAATATTTAATAGCTGTCTATTGTTGTAATGAAATGGAAATACACTTGGACTTCTGAAAGGCCTTTGGTATGGTCCCCCACAACTTCCTTCTCTTTAAGTTGAAGAGATAAGGGTTTTGATAGGTGGACTGTTCAGTAGATAAGGAATTGGCTAGGTGATCGCATCCAAAGGGTAGTGGTCAATGTCTCAATGTCCAGATGGAAAATGGTGACAAGTGGTGTCCCTCAGGGGTCTGTACTGGGACCAGTGTTGTTTAATATCTTTATTAATGATATTGACAGTGGCATTGAGACCACCCTCGACAAGTTTGCCAATGACACCAAGCTGGGTGGTACAGTCAATACACTAGAAGGACGGGATGCCATCCAGAGGGACCTGGACAAACTGAACATGTGGGCCTAGGTGAATACTAGTGACCTTCCAGGACCTGCAAGGAGCCTATAAGAAGGCTGGGGAAGACCTGTGCGCAAGGGCGCGTAATGATAGGACAAGCGATAAAGGTTTCCAGCTAGAAAAGGGTAGATTTAGGTTGGATATTAGGAAAATGTTCTTTAATCTGAGGGTGGTGGATCACTGGAATGGGTTGCCTGGAGAGGTGATGGAGGCCCGATCCCTGGAGACATTCAAGGTCAGGCTTTATGGGGCTCTGAGCAATCTGTTCTAGTGTGAGATGTCCCAGATTATTGTAGGGTGGTTGGACTGGGTGACCTTTAGAGGTCCCTTCCAACCTGTTCTTTGATTCTATGATTCTATTTCCAAATTCAAAAGGACAAGAATAATTTCTTCAAATGCAGTTAAAAACAAAGGATTTCTGTATATTTCTTTATAGATGTATATTTCTGTATATATATATATATTTCTTTATATTTCTTTATAAGATCCCTGGAGACATTCAAGGTCAGGCTTTATGGGGCTCTGAGCAATCTGTTCTAGTGTGAGATGTCCCAGATTATTGTAGGGTGGTTGGACTGGGTGACCTTTAGAGGTCCCTTCCAACCTGTTCTTTGATTCTATGATTCTATTTCCAAATTCAAAAGGACAAGAATAATTTCTTCAAATGCAGTTAAAAACAAAGGATTTCTGTATATTTCTTTATAGATGTATATTTCTTTATATATATATATATTTCTTTATATTTCTTTATAAATGTACTAAAATATTGTTCATGATTATGTAGAAATGTAATGAGAAGAGGAAAACTCTTCTATAAATAATTAAGTTGTTTATACTTATTTGAAATATCTCCTCAAATTTTACTTAGCTCTGATGTGACCAAGGAGGAGAGCTAAGAAAAAGAACTACATAAAAAATAGCCTGAAATGAAGTTGAAAGGTGCCAAAAATGTCTGCCTCAACAATGGTAGTAAGAGACTTGTTATAGACTTATTCACATAATATATATTCATATAACCAACACCAATCAGTATTAGCTCCAAGCTAGCTAAGCCTTGTTAATGAGAGACAGTTTAGTATTCATCCACTCATAGAGGAAAAGTCTCTTTCTCCCTCTAGGAAGTTGAAGAGATAAGGCCACAGACCCTCTCTGATCTGCAAAGCAGCTGCTCATCATTTGCACGTGCTCTGCCACAGCATTTTGCTCTGCTCATCATGAGCTACACAACCATGCAACAGAGGGGGAGCAAAGAATGGTAAGAAACTATGAATGACTGAAAGTAGAAAAAATACCAGGCAGCCACATTGCTAGCAATTACCATGACTCTGGCAACGTTTCTGTTTCCATACACTAAGGGATCAATTTTTCTAAGCAGTCATCTCTAAAAGTGCTTCTGATCATTTGTTTTCCAGGAGAAAATTAATTATGTTTCTGGATCATTTGTATCTGCACTTGTAGACTTAATGGCACAATGTCACGATAAAATATGATTAGACCAGTGATAAAGTAAGGCTTGCAAATGAATGCAAAGTAAGTTCATGTCTCTGTTTGTTTAGGATTTTTAGCAGATGTGGATGCAATATCATCAAAACTCATTTTAATTATTCTGCTATCACAAAAAGTATTCCAGCTTTCACCAAGTTCACTCAGTTTTACTTTTGGAGTCCAAAGTCAGCTTCATGCTTCACCATTTTTCTTTCCAGGTGTTTTCTATTTCATAGAGGTTGTGTTAAGGGGATTAAAGAAAAGTCTCCACTATTTCCTGTTTTATGTATAGCTTTCTTTACAGTAGGTGCATCACAATTACACATAAGAGCTCTATTCTGGTTGAATGAATAAAAACATATCTAGAAGGCACTTTGGATTTGCTGATACTCTCAGCTGAATGCAGTCTCTCAAATCCATTTAGCTGTGTTGGAGATGTGCTCTGACTGGCTATACTCGTAGTTAGGAAATGTTTGCCAAGTTCTTCATTATCATTTTGTGTTATTATCACTGCCAATTTATATCACTTCATATGCACATGGCACTACAGCAGTAGCAATTATTTGCATAGTGCCAACTAGTCTCTTTTCCCTTGCTTGTCTCAAAGACATCCAATTAAAGCAAGCAGCAGACAGCATATGTGAAGAACTCAAGGAAACTGCTCACACAAGCATGCATCCCACTACCAATACAGAAAACAGCTCACCAAGAAAAGTAGGCTTTTGGGAAAGAAGTGGAGAAGGAAAAAGTACATTGGGAATAGTGGACTGAAAATGTGGAACAAATTTGGGATGCAAATCCAGAGCTCAGTCTTCAGCTCATGAAGCTTGGTGCATTTGTAACTTATGGTCCATCCCGATGAGTAGAAAATCAACCAAAGGCAGAAGGAAGCTGACGTGGATGAGCAAGGAGAACATAACCAAACTCAAACAGAAAAAGAAAGCGTATAAGAGGTGGAAGTGGGGGCAGGCGAACCAGGAGGAAAAGAGTTGCTGTCCAATCTTTCAGGGATAGGGTTAGGAAAGACAAGGCTGACCTGGAATTAAGCCTGGCATGGGATGCAAAGGGCATCAAGAAAGGATTATACAAATCAGCAAAAGGAAGAATAGGGGAAAATATTCATATTGCTGAATGGGGCAGAGGAGGTGTTAACAGATCACATAGAAAGGCTGAGGTGCTCAATGCCTTCTTCAGCTCAATCTCCGCTTGTAGGCCCAGACTTCAGGAATCTCAAGCCTCAGAAGGAAAGCCTGAAACAAGTAAGACTCTACGTGGAGGAGGAAAAAATTAGGGAGCACTTAAACAAACCAAACATGGATAAATCCATGGGGCCTGAGGGGCTGCATCATGAATGCTGAGGGAGCTGTTTGATTTCATTTCACGGCTGTTACAAAGTATCTTAGGAAGTATCTTATGGCAGTTGGGAGAGGTGTCTGAGTACTGGAGGAAAGCAAGTTTCACTTCAGTCCTCAAGAAGAAAGATCTAGGAAACTACAGGCTGTTCCGCCTCACATCAAACCCTAGGAAAGTGATGAAACTACTAATCCTGGAAATAATTTCCAAGATGTGAAGGACAAGAATGTCACTGGGATTAGTCTGCACATATTTACAGAGGAGAGTGTTCTGAAGTTCATCAAGGTGGAACGTGCCCCTGAGGAGGAAGAATCCCATGCATCAGTACCTACTGAGTCTGACTGAGTGGAAAGCAACTTCACGGAAAAGGATCTTGGGTTCCTGATGAAAACCAAGTTGGCCATGACCAAACCACGTGCCTTTGCAGCAAAGTAGGGCAACAGCTTCCTGAGCTGCATTATGAGGAGTGCTGCCTGCAGGTTAAATAAGGTAATCTTTCCTCTCCTTCTCAGCACTGCTGAGGCCACATCTGGAGTACTGCATCAATTTCTGGGCTTCCCAGTACAAGAAAAGGTCCAGTGCAGGGCCACAAAAATTATTAAAGGACTCATGTTTTCATATGAGAAGAGGCTGGGAGACCTGGTACTGTTCAGACAGAAGAAGAGAAGTCTCAGAAGGGATCTCAATCAAATGTACATAAATACCTGATGGGCAGAAATGGAGAAGATGGAGACAGACTCTTCTCAGTGGTGCCTTGTAATAGGACAAGAGGCAATGGACACATTAAAACATGAATTCCATCTGAAGATGAGGAAATACTTCTTCAGTGTTGGGACTGTCAAACATTGGAACACATTGCCCAGAGAGGCCGTAGAGTTTTCAGTTCGGGAGATACTAAAATCTCAACTGGGCAACCTGCCCGAAGTGACTGTTTGAGCTGGGGTTTGGATTAGATGAACTCAAGAGGTCACTTCCAAACAAAACAACTCTGTGGTTCTGCAATCTTCTCATTACAGCAGGTGACTGATTGGCTCTCTAAACCAGGACTACATACAGTAAGAGTGCTGAAGAACAGAGTTTGAGCAGATACTTGTTCCATGGAGAATTTTCTCTTCCCTTCCTTCTTTTTCACAACATCATTCTTTGAGGTTCACAACACTTCATTTAGTGGAATATTAAAAACAAAACAAACAACAAAAACCACTAGTTACCAAAATTTATAAATAGAGATAAGCACTAATAAGTAAACAAAATTTCCATCAGACCAAATAACCCAAAGTTTCATAGTATTTAACAGTAAGGATTTCCTGGGGCAACAGCAGCTATTGGAAAAAGGCTGTTGCAGGTCTGGATTCATACTTTGATGGAACCCAAGGTCCAGCAATCAAACTCATTATAGATTACAACAAATGATCTTCAAACCCTCTCTATTTTTAACTTCGAACGCAAATCTGTTTTAGAGAAAATTTTATAAGTCTTGGTTTTTTTCAGGTTTATGAAGCAGAGAAACATCAAAGTTGCAGCACTCAACATTAAGGTTCAATCATAATGAAATTTAACCTTCAGCACATGAAAAACTTCTCTGAATGAAAAACAAATAAACACAATTCAGAGTTCAGAATAGGTATAAATCTTTGCTATGTATAACCTGAGACACTGCAGTGGTTGTGTGTGTGGATTAGTATGCATGAGGCACTTTGCCTGGGTTGAGAGGCTCAAAAAAGTGCTTTTCTTTTTTATTTATTTAGGCATTAACCAGGTTTTCCTCTGACATACACAAAAACTTTAATTTTTTAACATACTTACCTTCCATATATACACTTTCTGTAGCTAATTGTCTGACTAGAATTGAACAGGTTTTCCAAAAACACCATTCCCTCCTCCTGACTTTGCTGTAGACTAAAGACTCTGCTGCCACAATGAACAGTTCATCACCTTCTGTTTCTCTTAGAAACATCCGAACACTTTTCAGTCAGTTTTCTGCAGAATACCCTCCGCTCTGATACTATCCCCAGTGAACAAAAGCAGTTACTCAAACACTTTCACCCAGGCAGCTCCTCCTATTTTCTGAAAATAAATTACTTTATTAAAAATGTGGTCTGGAAGCATAATGTTTACAATCACATCTAGATGTCTGCTAACATTTTCAGTGAAAGTAAGTATTCCTATTCCTATGATGTACACCATTTATCAATTGTGAACCTTTCTAAAATGTTACAGTATATTAAACAAGTTGGACTGAAACACTGGTCACTCTGTTGAGTCTTTACTAGCTGGATTCAGGCTTACTTTCTTAATTGGCATGTAAGATATTTTGCAAGCTTTCCAGGTCCAAAAGATGGAACAAAATTATGAATAGAAATGTGTAGAATGTAACGTAGAGAAAATCAAGCTTATTTTCTCTGTCCTTTTAACTGAGGACAGGTACTTGTTCTGGAACATTTTTCCCCACAAAAGTTTCCTTACAGTCAATCTTTCTTGAAGGAACATTAAGTGGCTGTGTGATTTCCTCCCCCTCTATTCTGCTTTGGTGAGGCCGCATCTGGAGTATTGTGTCCAGTTCTGGGCCCCTCAGTTCAAAAAGGACAGGGAACTGCTCGAAAGAGTCCAGCGCAGAGCTACGAAGGTGATTAAGGGAGTGGAACATCTCCCTTATGAGGAAAGGCTGAGGGAGCTGGGTCTCTTTAGCTTGGAGAAAAGGAGACTGAGGGGTGACCTCATCAATGTTTACAAATATGTAAGGGGTGAGTGTCAGGGGGACGGAGTTAGGCTTTTCTCAGTGATGACCAGTGATAGGACAAGGGGTAATGGGTGTAAATTGGAGCATAGGAGGTTCAAGGTGAATATCCGAAAATTTTTTTTTTACTGTAAGAGTGACAGAGCACTGGAACAGGCTGCCCAGGGAGGTTGTGGAGTCTCCCTCACTGGAGACATTCAAAACCCACCTGAATGAGTTCCTGTGTGATGTACTCTAGGTGACCCTGCTCTGGCAGGGGGGGTTGGACTAGATGATCTTCCGAGGTCCCTTCCAGCCCCTAAGATTCTATGATTCTATGATTTCAGTCATCCCCCATACAGCATGAGCATACATGAAACAACCTTTTCTTTTTACTGGTGTTTCTCACCCATGCACCAAATATAAGACAAATCTTGGGAAGCGTGGTTATCAAGAGGGGTTGGTTTGCTTTCTAGAACATTAGTCATAAATCCAAATAGACAAGAACTCAGCAACCTACTAGAATTAAGCTTCTTAGATCTAGTTTTGCCCTGGCTAGCTTCAGGTACATTATTAATGCATTCTGGGCTAGAAGAGTAGTTTCTGTAGGATAACTGTGTGGAGAGTAGACAGTCCTGTTCATAGGTGTGCTGACGGTTCTCCAGAGATTATCTCACCATCCCATTGACTACAGAGGTAGCCCAGGGGGTGAGGATGCCTGAAGCCAGGGGGAACAAAAGTGCTTTAGAGCTCGTTTTTTCTATTTTGGGAAGTTCCTAATATGATCATGAATTTGCAGGTGCATTTTGATTGTTACAGAAGGGTTGATAAATATGACTGGCAGGGAGCATTTTTTATTTTATCAGCAAAGGCAAAAAATAAGATAGTATTTCTGATTTATGCTGGTTGTAAAAGTCCTTAGCTCCTTCCTTTATCCATGGTGTATAACTTTATTTGGATCTTTACACTGATTTTACGTTTAGCTCCAGGAAAACATACCTTTGTCTATTCACATTAAAAAGAGAGCAAAGGTTTTAAGTTGCAAATGCAACATGTTAAAATACATAATCGAGGGAAAAGGTAAATAATGGAAACTTCCCTAATTTTCTGTCTCTGTTCCTCAATGCCTTCTGAAAAAGCTTTTTGTTAGTATTCAGTTTCATGTAAATGACCTCTTCTTTAATAAGAATATGATTTACTGCAAAGAGACTTGGAAAGAGGAAGGAGCCCTTTAGGTTAGAAATCCTTAAAGAGATGCTTTATGGCATTTATAAATATAGGAATAATTAAAGTTAAATAACCATAGGCATTTTTCTTGTGTTTTTTTAAAAATCTTTTTATATTGCTGTATCTAAGTTAACACCAACGTATCAGTGAAACCTAAGGAGGAAAAGCTGCTCAAAAATTTCTCGTATTCTACATATCTTAGTCTCATACATTGATAAGCAACTGAGTTGGCACACAAACTGTAGTGATCAGACACAGGTCTCATCTCAACATAACCTGCATTGGCTCATATCACTGTAAGGATGCAGTCTAGGACATAAACAGGGCTTGTTCTCAGCCAGCAGTCTTTTAAATTAAAATAATCTGAATACAAGCAGTCAGATAACCAAAACCAAGATCCTTAGTGCTCTGTTTCACAGCAGTTTTTGTGCCTCATGCCATGACAGAAGCTGACTGGCTTCCATCAACATTTTGTGTGTATGCCACATATTCATTTCTTCTCCTTTTTGCTATCATGAGGGGTGGAACATCTTCCCTTAGGAGAACTTATGGATCTATTTGTTTTCTGAAATGCACAGCACTGTGAGCACTGCATTAGAAAAGTTCTACCATGCTCCCATCAGAAAAGAGAAAAGGTTTGACACAGCCCCTCAGAAAGCCTCTGGAAAAGGCTTTGCCTCTAAAGAAAAATGGAGAAAAAAACTCCACAGGTTACTTTATATCCAGGTTCAGTGTTGTGAATTAGTCATAGCTCTGAGTCAGCCAGGGCCCTGTATGGCAGTCCAGGTCTTAGGAGAGCCCTGGGCAGACCACTTACTAGGTTAGATCTTCCTTTCTTCATCCTCCAGGCAGAGCACCTAGTACAAATATACCTGTCAGAGAAGATGTGCTTCTTGGGTCTGTCTGCCCAAGAATAGGATTTTATTATTTCATCATGTGAAAAAAACAAACTCTAATTCTGCCTGTTTTCTCTTTGTTTAAATTTTCTGGGAGCTTCTGTCAATGATTCACAGTTTTTTTGCCATGGCAGAATTTTATTCCAAAATATGAATAATCAGATCTGATTGCCTCTCTTAGATTCAGCATCTTGTCTTCCCAGTTCCAATTATAGTTACAATAAATGTTAAGTTCTGTTATAAGACAGATAACTGTTTCTTCTTACAGTTAAGTTTATCAAGTTCATTCAGAGAAATTGCAAAGAAAGGACTTCATTTGACAGCTACTATAATTCTATCTTACCCCAGACATTTAAATTTATTCTCCAAAATTGACTGTCAAGCCATCAACATTTACTCTTTTTTAATTTCAACATGGCACAGTGATTTTATTCGTGGTAACAGTGCTTAGCTTAATGGAGGCACAGGGAAGAGGAGCAGTGCCAGACTGTCAAGAACAAGGGAGAGACCCCAATGATAGCAAAGATCACCTTTGAAAACAACATTATACTGAGGGATCTTTAACTTTAGGGCTGCACCCAGAGTCTATGTCATCAGGCATCTTGTCTCCTGGTGCAAACAGGAACAAATGTGAAGAAGTAACACTGAAAGCATATATATTTCCTCATGTGTGCTACTTCCCAGCTTCCACACATAGGGTTTCTTGAATCACTATTTTTATATTAAGATTACAAAAAAATACAGCTGAGATTGATTGTATACAATAGCTATCAATGGACTTCCTGGTGTCTGTCAGGAAGACTTCCCTGGCTGCTTGTCCTGTACTACTACAGGCCTCGTGCCAGAGATAGGTTGTGTTATTGGTCAAAAAGATGAGATAGGGAATAAGTTGGGTACAGTTGTTGTGGATGCCAGAATCTATAGCTGAAGAGCTACAGTCCTTTCTGTATCTGTATTGCTGAGCTAATAGCTGAAGATTTGGGTTTTTTTCCCAGTGGCTCAGTACAAAAACATCCACTACTGCTTCCTTTCCTGACCTGTCCTGCCTCTCCACATGCATGACCTGATCTTACCCTGGATCTCTATCAACTTGTATCTTTACAAATAAAATAGAAAGAGGAGGAAAATCCAAGCATCAGTGCTTCAAATTTTGGATCACCTATGCTCAAAACATCCACAGAAATGCCAGATTTTTATCCCTTTTTTTCTTTTTTTAACCATGTGGCCAAGCACTACAAACTTGGTAGAAATACTTCCATAGCCAGAGTAAAAGAGTTTTTTCAGTTAAAACCGTTGTTGTTGTAATTGTTTATTTTGACAGAATAGAAAGAGAGAGATGGAAAACATTTCTGGGGATATAGTAACCCAAATATTTCTTTGGGCTATTTCCTGTAGAAAAACCTCAGGAAATATCCTGAGGTTTCTAAGCTCCCATGCTGCTATGGAGCTTGTTCCCAGGGACAAAGGAGTGGCACCAACCTGTAGATGTGACAGTTTCAGAGCTGGGCAGTCTGGACACCAAGGTGGGTGTAGATCTGAAATCCAGCAGTTTGCATCAGGGGGAAAGAGGCAGAAAGCTAGCCTGGAACCCTTTCTTCTTCTCAAACCACTAGCAAAGGAGTCTAGAGTCTGGCTGTTTAACAGTCCTCCAGGCAAGACAAGAAAGGAGTAGGTTTCCAGCAAATTTTTGTCCTAATTGATGTATGTCTTCAGAATATTTACTTTAATTGAGGTTTTCTAATTTTCCTGGAAAAATTTCATCCAGCTCCAATAACAGCAAATTTATCTTACCACACACTAAAAGAAAATTATAAGCTGTCCCCCCAAGTTGTATTTGTCTTAATTTGAAATAATAATTGCAGTGGATCTTACTCTTGGTGCTAAGGCTGGCAGTTGTAGCTAAATTGGATGGGACAATGGAAACAATATATTCATTTAATAAGCTAGTATGAGACTGAAAAACATTTTGGGTTGGGACTGGGACCAAGAAAGAAACACTGCTTTGTTGTACACATTAATGAAAACTTCTAGCAGAGGCCGACAGTAATTTACACACTGTAGTAAACGAGAGCAGAAAGATACTTTTAGCATGCAAATACATAGACTGAAGCTGTAAATTTATCTTGTGAGAGAAAGAGGCAAACAGCTCCAGAAATGTCTCCTTATGAATGCATGTGTTTGCTAAGACCTTGAGTACAGATCCAGAAATAGAGTGAAAGGAGTCAGGAAAGCTGAAATTCTGAGCATGAAGCTCGGTAACAGCCTAAATAAAACACTAGTTGGAACAAAATCCTAAATTCTTTTCTAGTTATGTATTCTTCAATCATTCTTGGGACACAGGAAATTGTTTACATCTATATAGATTGATTCACCTGTATGCAAATATGGAGTCACCTATATACACCCATGAGCACTAGAGAAGTGGGATAAATCTCTGTCTCCTCTCTTCCATGATGATGACAAAAGTCAGCAGCCCCACAGACTTGCAGCAAGGAGGAAATGATGAGTGCAGAGAATTCTGTGTGTCTTATTGAGACTGTCAGCTTAATGTTCTCATTTCTGGTTATGCCTCAGGAAAGTAAATTTTAAGGCAGGCTGTAGGTGTGGCTGCTCTGCAAAAGAGAAATGAAGAAGGAAGAGGTGGCTTTGTAACCAAGGGCAAGGCAAACACTGGCCTGCTGCTGCTGTTCTGCTTTTTGTCAACAGCTCCCATTTTAACATGAGCACAGCTCTTCTGTTGTGCTGGGCAGATGTCCAGGTCAGAGAATTTTGCAATCTGATTGGCTAGTGGAGGAGCAAATATTCAGCACTGGGAAAGTCTGTTTCAAATGGATATTTATGAAGAGAAAAACTGGACATTTCTTTGGCTTTACCCACCAGCTTATTACATAGAAGGGAGAGAAGAAATGTCACTTGTATCACCACTAAAAAAAGATCAGGTGATCCCTGTTTCACTTCTGAAAAAAACCCAAAACTCCAGTTACCAACATGCAGGAGAGCAGCCTAGACTGTGATGCTGCCAGGTTGGTCTTATCCACCCAGCCCACAGAGTCCAAGTCGTCTCCTCCCCTCCTTTCCCTGCTGATGTTGACATGGGAGTGCTCACACACCAGTGCTTTGCTTGTAAAGACTTAAATCGTGCTGTTGGGTACTAAAGCATCTCCTTTCCATTTTGGCTCTGCACCACATCCAATTGTTTCCTGTGAACCATCTCTGACTTAACCACTGAGCAGTGACTTGGCTGTTTGCATCAGCTCATATAGAAAAGCAGATCTGAACTGGAATCATTAAAGCCAGTCTTCTCACCTGCTGAGAGGCAAGTATTTAAAAAAAAAAATAGCCAAAGACTTTTTGACTGGCATTTTATAACTTATAAAACGAGAGGGAAAACATCACTATTTAATCAGAAAAGCTCAAAAGCAATCACATCTGTAACATTGCATTTATAAAATGGCACATGTGATGGTCTGTGCTCAGAAAGATAAGGGTAAGGCATGAGATAAAACTTCACCTCAAATGAATTATCAAGGGAGTAATATTGAGAATAAAAGTGGGTTAGTACAATTATTTTCCCGAATGCCAGACTTTAAATCACTTTATCTCTCAGCTTCAAGGCTTCTGTCAGAATATGGAAGAAAAAAATTAATTATAAAATTTGCATTGCGTTCACACTCACTGAACAAAACTCCACAGAACTTGATAAAAAAACAATCAAAGCAATTAGTACAGAAGAAAAAATTACCTTTAAGAGATCTATTTAAAGATCTATAAGGAATGATGAACCATTTGTTTCTTTCTTTACCACTATTATAACTAGCTTATGTCCTTATTGGCACTGATGATGCACCAGTTCTCAAAAGGATGATCCCATGGGAATGGGAGAGGAAACAGAAAAGCATCAGCAATTAGTGAAATGTTAAAAGGGCAAAAACTGCACAATCAGCTGATGACAGCATGAGGCCATCAAGGTACCAGCAGTACAGAAGTTTGGTCTACATGCCAAAGGCATAAATTGTGTATGAAATGAATATTTTAAAGGTAGGAAGGAAACTCTTTGAAGCACCAGGGTTTCATCTGAGAGAACACAAAAAGGCCAGTGGACACCTCTACCTAAAGATCACCAATTCAGGTCCCTGGCCATTTTCCACATCTACAGGATTACTAAATTCTCTATGGCAAATTCTTTGCATTGATGGATGGCTCATACATTTGTCAGACTTACTGACATGAGTACATTTGAATTTTTTTCAAGTATTCTGAGATATGTGCTTTCACCCAGGTTAATGCATGGTTTATTTTTCTAATTTTTCTAGTTATCCAGACTTAGGTTTTGGGAAGGAATAAAACAGTGTTTTAAACAGCTAGTAATTTCACCCCAACAAGTGGATTAGTCTTTTTTGTGTGTGTATTTTGTTGTACAGTGTAAAAAGAAAGTTTCCAAACTACATTTAGACAACTGATAAGTATCCAATTCTGCTTTTAATGACTGTGCTTTTATGTAATTACATCATACTGTTTATTTGTCTGATTCTCAGCAGAAATCTTTTTTGGTTTTGTGTGTATTTGACCAGTAATTCACAGGAAGCCATTGACTGGTTTTGATCTAATTTTTGCCCTCTTATCTCTTGTATTTCGTCATACTGGGTCAAAATGTGAATTTTGTAGCTCTGGAGAATTCTGAACAGTAAATTTTTTTAGCAGCCACCATTTCATCCCTTTTTCATGGTCACATCCCATGCTATTCTTACAAGTGCCAAAATTTAGTACAGTAAAAAGATGAAGAAAGAGTTAATATTAGCAGAATGTTTATTTCCTGGAGTGAAATTAGTGAGGAATGCCATTTTAAAAGTACATAATAAACTGACTTTGCTAAATCAGCACACTGGGAACTTTTATATTAGTTCCAAACTTTAAAATACATGAATTCAAGCAATTTCAAACAGCAGCTACTTGGAAGGGACTTAACCGGAAAGTAAAACTGGACCTCAAAGCAAAAAAGAAAATCAGTTCTCTCCTGGCTCAAACCAGGACACAAACCACCCTCATTTTCTAAAGAACTCCAGCTAAGAATACCCATTTTTAAGACCAGTGTCATATCAGAAAATCAATCCCATGGTTAAAATAAAACTGAAGTGCTCACAATTCATTAGCCATAATCTTGTCTATTAAATCATCATTGTTGTCACCTCTCCCAGAACAGACGTATTTCTTTGTCAAGGGAATTATTGTCTCTCCCTAGCTCTTCCCCAGTTATCTGCACTGCCCAGAAATGCATTCCAGAAACTAATTTCTCATCTCAGGCTGTGTCCTTTTTCTGCTGTCCAAGTCCAGCTGTCCAAGTTCAGTTTACCAGCAGCATGTTCTCAAGAAGAGGCACATGGGCAACCTGCTCCATGCCCTCCTCATGCCTGTCCACATTGCACTGCCTCCAGAGGCCACCTGTGAGAGCAGTTCAGAGACACAGTCACATCAAGGGTGCTAGTTTGTGCCGGACTGAACTGGTGGGTATCAGAACAAAAGCTGCCTGTGTAAATCTGTCCCTCTGTCTCAGAGTGGTTCTCTCCTGTACCTCAGGAGCCATGAGATACAGCACAAATATACTGAGTTTTTAAACGTAAAAGATACAATCTTCATGCAAAATAAAGACGACTTGAAGAGGAGACTGAGGGGCAACCTAGTCAATGTTTACAAATACGTTAAGGGTGAGTGTCAGGAGGACAGAGCCAGGCTTTTTTCAGTGATGTCCAGTGATAGGACAAGGGGCAATGGGTGCAATCTGGAACATAGGAGGTTCCACGTGAACATCAGAAAAAAACTTATTTACTGTGAGAGTGACAGAGCACTGGAACAGGCTGCCCAGGGAAGTTGAGGAGTCTCCTTCACTGGAGACATTCAAAACCCACCTGGACACATTCCTGTATGATGTGCTCTAGGTGATCCTGCTCTGGCAGGGGGGTTGGACTGGATGATCTTTTGAGGTCCCTTCCAACCTCTAAGATTCTGTGATTAAGATTCTATGATTAAAGTCTCCTTTCTGTCACCTTTATGTAGGGAAGGGAGGACTCTTCAATGCCATTACAGAGAAATAATATCATATCAATATCAATTAACAAACTAATAGGCCTCAAGTGCTATGCTGATTAGTGACTGTTGTATTCATAGTATGTCTGTGGATTATGTGGGTGACACCCATGTCTCCATTCTACCAATACATATTTGAAACAATAAGATAACCTGAAGTGGCTGAGAACACTTCATCTCCTCAGTAGTGGAATCCAATTTCAAAAGGTCAGGATTTCCCCTCCTGTCAGGGGGCTCATTTGGCCCTAAGAGCTCAGCTCAGCTGTGACATAAAATGAAATAAAATGCAGTTTGGTGTCTTGGTGTGTATCTTTTGATTATGTAAAATACTCAGTGAATGTAATTGCCTTTCTCTCTAGTGGCTGGTTTTAATTAGAGACCAGCTAGTTAATATGTCATAGGTGCAGTTCTTTCTTAAATGCCCTGATAGAAAATTGAGAAAATTTTTATCTATATAGATTTCAGGTGATTCAAAAGAAAAGAGGAAAAGAAATGTGACAAAACCCTCAGGTTTACCTCATACTTACTGCAGAAAGGCTATCTGAATCTGTGTTGTAATACCATGGTCTTTTAATGAACACGTTGTGGCAAATTTCTTACAACGTAATGAAATGAAAGAGTCAGGACACTTGTAATTCACCCATGAAAGAAGTTATATGGGAATGAAATGAGTTTGAAAGTCCAATGGAGATGTGTTGAACTTCATAACAGAAACAATGTGTTGCTTCTTTAGCTGAATTACCAGGTACGATAATTAGAAGAATCAATAATTGTCAGCTAGTGCTCATAGGAACATGAGTGCTGTTCTGCCAGAATGGTGATGCAATGTTCATTTTGAATCTTGAGTGGGAAGTTGGTTAACTAAGATTGGCACAAACCTTTAGCTGGACAAAAACTGTGCTATTTTTTACCACTCAACTCACATTTGTAAGTGATTTAGTAACAGAAAACACAGTGAGTGTTTTCAAAAAAAAGGAGTTTACTCAGAAAAATTATCCCAAGCCAGTATAAATCAGCAATTAAGATCAGTACTTGGCACAACAACATATACATCATTTCACATGATTTACAGGTAGTATCTGAAAGATTTTAAAAATGTAAAACTTCTGAGTAAGGTCTGTGTGTCTGTCAATGAACTGCATCATTGTTCAGCTGTAGACCATTAACTGAAAGAAAAATATTTCACGTTATCTAAATCACTCATTTTATACATGTCTCTTTATCCCACCGAAGTTAAAAGTGAGTATTTTGCCTCCTTTAGGAGAAGGGGGAGATTGAGAACAATTAGCTTAGCTTTCCTGCATTAGAAGTGATTGCAAGATCCTATTTATTTAGGAAGGATGGCTGATATGCCACACTCACTGCTTACTCTCTCAGAAGTACACTGTTCAAAACTGTTCAGGGAATTTAACTGTTGGAATAAAATATAGTAAGAAAAATCTTCCAAGGTCCATTTTACTCACAATCAGTAACATTTTTCTCCCTTAAGCCCACAAGGACTACAGTAGAGAGTACTGACAACATTGATAAACCACAGACACTCAAGTACTCCTGAGCCATGATATTTGAAGAAAAATAGTGATTTATAAAATAAACATGTTTTTCAAGCTTCTCTTTTTTTTTTCAGCTTCCAATTCATATGCTTGAGGTCTTTGCAGCTACAAGATAGTCACACATGAAGTGATGTGCTTCAGATTTAAGTCAGTTTTCAGCAGTTCCTGAGCAGTTTCAAAGACAGGAACACCCTAGAGTTTCATACTTCATTTCAGTGTAGCAGAGTCACAGTTCCACTCTTATTTATGAGCTTTTCTACTTGACTATGTACTTAATGGAATGAAAGAGAATTATAGCAAGAGACAGAATGTGATTCGAGCTCAGCTCTGGGTTTTGAGTTATGGATGGTTATGTTATCTTTGCACAAAGAGAAAGGCAAAAGAGCAGGTAATCTGCAACAGAATCAAAGTACACAAGAAAAGAGAAGTTATTTACAAGCTTTTCAATTTTTATGGAAGATTGGAAAATAAAACCTAGCAAGCAAGATTGCTTTAATTTATATGCTAGAAGGGAATTTGAAGAGAACACTTGAAAATACATAAAGGGAGAGCAATGAGGGAGAACAATATCTCAACAGGGAATTCTTCAGTTATTTGTTAAAACTAGTCAGACAGTGCCACACAAAACAAATTAACTATTTCCTAACAACTGGAAGATGTTCCCAAACAATTTTTTTGTTCTCATGAAGAGACTGTTCTTGAGACAACAATATCACAAGCTTATTGAACCAGCCATTTTCTGTCCAAATAAAATTCAGGTATCTCCATTTAAAAATAAGACCCAAACCAGCTTGAGAAGCCTATAGCACATTTTAGCTGATCTTCAGCACACAGCACTTACATCCACATCTCAAACTGCCAGTACCCACTAGTATTTCCTCCTTAAGTCAGAAAAATTGCCTTTGTTGTTTGTTTTTTTTTAACTCCTTTCAGACATGCTCAACATCAAAATTATTACAGTCTCTGAAAGAGGAGAAATGAAGAAGATTCTCCCCTTGAAAAAGATTATCCTCTTAACAGGCTGATCAGTGCTTAAGAGAAGATGACACTTAAGCAACTTTTGAAGTTTACTTCAAGACTGTTCTGAACCTTCTGGTGCTTTAAGCAGACCCAGGACAACCTGAACAACATAGAGCCACAGGTGAAGAATTTTAGATGGGATTTTTTTTCCTGAAAATGGGAGTAGAACTGAAAAGCACAACAATCCTGCTCTCTCAAAATGAAGCCAAGAACAAAATAAATAAATCAACCCAAAAAAGCCCCATCATGCCCTATCTGTTCATGGTTGTACTCTGATACTCAACACTCCTGTAGAGCTGACACACAAACAAAAGACACGATATTAGACTCTGGTTCATTGAGTCCAAGGAACATTTCAAAATGCAGGCACCTGTGTACATCTGGTAGGCAGCAGCTGTTCTACCTTAACAGTTAGGAGGGCAGGCCCTGACTGTTCCTCTAGAAGAGAAATTAGCCCACGTTACATTAACATGCCAGGGAGCCTTTGCTGTATTGGTGCCTTATGCAGTAACAAGCTTCATCCATACTCCATCCGTGTTTATTATGTCCTGTAAAGTGTGTTCACACTTGTGCCTCTTGGGCATACACATTCAGTCTTACCACTGGTGAGACCTGGAGGCTTGGAGCTCTATTGGAGTATCAGATTTGGCAACTCATAACAGAAACTGATATTTCACCTTTGCAGCAGAGAGATTACACCAGTGACAGTAAGACTTTGAAACAGCCTGCTTTAAAATTATGTCATGAAACATGGACACTTTTGAAACCCTAGAGACTTGAATTTTACAGATCTGTTTTCACCAAACCCATTTGCTGATGTTGTTTCAGTGGAAAAAATCTGGATAAGAAAAGGCATCTTGTTATTTAACTGTTACTTTCCAGAATTTAGCATGTATTAATATGCTTGCAGGCATTCTACTATCATCTGAACAGTCCATTTTATCAATTATGGTTGGCTTTCAATAAATAATTTGCTAATACATTTTCTCCTTGTTCATTTTTTCATTGTCAGTTGGATGAAGTCTTGTGTTTTCAGAGTAACTGGTGAATATCTCTATTGATTCTTAAACAGGATTCTTTCTTAGCACAGCAGCAGATATTGGAAAAAATATCCAAGACCAGATTAACACACCTTTCTAGCTGGGGGTACACAGGGCCTCCATAAGGAAGGAGCAGAATTTGTGCCAAAGCACTCCTCACTGGAGGGAGAGCTCTACCTTGGAGCTGAGGCTGCTTCTTCCTCCTCCTCTGCCTTCTGCCAGGAAATCTACTTCTGATAGTATTTAGTTGGTAATTATGTACTCCCATAAGAGGCTTAGTTGAATCTAAGGTATTTGGAAAAAATTACAAAATCTTATGCAAGGTTGAGTCAGATGATTAAACCCCACAAAGCTCATTTGCTCAGATTCAGAAGAGAATCTGGTCTGGCAGTCATGCAAAACCCTACAACTAGAAGAAAAAAACTCACCTGGTTTCTTTTACCTTTAATTCTACAGAGGCCACTTCTTCCTTTCACAAAGTGCTAGGGAGAAAAACAACAATCCCTTCTTTCCATAAAACACAATATATGCTCTAAATTACTCTAGCAGCTGTTGAGGTATACAATGATTAACCAGGATACCCTGAACTAACAGATTCCTAATTATGAAAGGTCTTACTAGGTTGTATCTCAGGAAAGCCTATGACAGACCTCATCATTAGCCAACAAACTGAGCATGAATAATGTTTGCAATGATTTTCCTTCCCCCTGACTTCTCATTGTGGTAGTCCTCCTTGCCACAATGTCTGAGAGAGGATTTTTATTTTGCGGGCAAGACACTAAAGCATTTCTGTTTGTCTCCAAGGCAAAATGTTTTCCTACATCCTAAAGCTCCCAGTCAATAAAAATGGTCAAACTTCCTATACAAATGCATTCTCACAGTGTCTTGGGGATTACATCTCAGAATTCAATTAAATGTGATTCTGAGCAATCATTACTCAAGTTCACTGCAATTTAAAGAGCTGTGCAAGAGGAAAACAACATCCTAGATACCTAATTTCTTACTTTCTCCAGTACTGTTGCCATAATTCATTCTTATGTCCTATTTTCATTTTGAACTATGCACATATCTTAGACTCAGTAATAACCAGTGGGTTATTTCTATCTCCCCTTGCCTATTGCACAACACAATTCAGAAGAATTTTATGCAGGCTTTCATATATTGAACCCAATAATGTGTATTTTACTATATAAACTAGTTTCCAGGCATATAAACAAATTAGGCTCACTCATTAGATGGTATTCATGAAAGAATTAAGAAAGTTCTCCAGTGTGAGCAAACAAGCCTAAGATAATCATAATGGAAGTTCTTGCAAGATGTTTTTTTGTATTTTTTTAATGATTAGAAACATTATGGTTTGTCTGGTGTTTTTTTTTTCCTGTAAGACACCCTCTCAGAATATAGTTGATATAGTTGGATCTCTGCCAAAGGATGGGAAAACTGAACACCAGAGTTAATCCTGCCCTGAAAACATTTATGGCCTTTTTAAAGAAAACAAAAAAACACAAACCTGTTACTAATACACAAAAAACTAGTCAAGATAACAGGAGTAAAAAGGAACAAGCCAATGCTTATGATTGCCTCCTGGCTGCCATAAAGGAACAAGGACAGATAAATTTTAATATGTTATTCTCTATCTACTTGGGACCTTAAAAAAACTTCCTGCTTAATATGGAATGAAACTATAGTTTATATTATGTGATAATTTGAGATCAAGATGTATTTTATGAAGAGAAGATAAAAAGTAAAGAACATTTCAGCCATACTTCCTTGAAGTTAGGCATGTACAGTAAGCTGCATCAATAATGTTGTTCTGGCTGAAGTTAAATTTCCTCTCCAAATCCACTATGGAAACTGCTTTTCATGGGGAAATTTAGACCAATCTGACCAAAGCTGAATTCTGAAAGCACATGTCCTGAATCTGAGTATCTAGATAGCAACATCTAGAAACCCGCTAAGTCTCACTGCAATAAAAAGTGAGTGCATTAAACTGCATTGCATCAGACAATATAACTGTATACTTTTCATATGCTAAAGTCTAGGCTGAGACTATATCATCAAATCCTCAACTTCTAAACCCTAAACAGAGTGATGAAGTTATCTTTTAGGTTTCGTTTTACTCTCCTCTCCCTGCTGCTGCTTCAAAGCACATAAATCTTGAGAAAATGGAAATTAAGGTGAAAAAATCAGAATGACAGCAACAGTAGAAGTTTGTCATGCTGTCCAAGTAGCTTTTAAACCTAACAGAGTAAAATCTCTCAGCTCTTACCTAAGTAAGGAAATATCAGTGCTAGACAATGACATCTCTGAAATCACTACTGGATCCTAAGGGAGAGTGGTGGTCTGTGGGACACATCTCCCAGTGAAAAGATGGTGTTCTCCATCTTTCTTAAAAAAATTAACTGTCACACCTTCATATCCTGCATAATAATAACCCAGTTCCAGACAAACACTACCTCAAGAGAGATATGACAAAATAGTAATTAAAGGGCTGCTTAGTTAAGACTCCTTTCATTGAAAGACAAATATACACAGGTTTTGCTGAAAGCTTTAACAGCAAATAATACATTTGGAAGACTGATAAACATGCACTACAAGACATTCCATGATTAAACAAGCTTTTCCATTTCTGATTAATTTTGTAAGAAAACATGTGCAAAGTGAATAAAACCATTTATTTATTCATTATATGGGTAATTAACATTTCATTTCTAAAAAGCAAACCTGTCACAGTATTTAGCTAGAATTATAATTAAAATACATATAAAGGGACTTTTGCTCCTGTGTCTTTTGTTTTTGTATTTAAATGTCTAGCAAATGAACAACAAGATCCTAGCAGAGGCTGTGATTACATTACCTTTTCCGTTTGGTTCAGGACCACGTCCTGCACCAGAATGCTCTTGGACACAAGCTGAGGTGGGTTTTTTTGATGGAAGTAAATTTTAAAATGAATGGTTTCAGGATATAATGTTAAATATAGAATAAATAAAGATAGTTTGGGGAATAATTGAGCAGTATCACTTCTGAAAAAATGTGCTTTCCATCTAATATATAATAAAGATTTTAAAGTCTTTTCTTTTGAGTGCATTTGAAGAAAAAGTTGACATCTCTAATTTCTAAGAAATGCTTTCAGAAGCAATGAATAATTTTGAGTGGTAGTTCATAATTTCAAAATCATGTATGTTCTTTACAACCTGTATATATTATAAACCAGCAAAATCTGCTGAAAAATCTGTATTTTCCATTATTTATCAGTGATTTTTTTTATTACAACGTCAATGGAATATATCTAACCTAGGTTTTGCAGTACAAGATTGAACAAGATTCCAAAATTCTGACTTTATCCTGTGAAAACAAATAATATTTTTATACAAAATAGCAACCATGAGCATAGCTAATACACTACTTTCTCTTTCACCTCATTTTGTCATTTACCTGGTACCTTGTACCTTTTAATACCAGCAGAGTAGGGGCAGTGTAGATATCTGAGAATATTTGATGTTGTATTCTTGGGTTGTGGATTTTTTTTGATGAAGTTTTAACAGTTTCTTATGATAGTTTATCCTTTAAGATCCAGAATTACAGACAAACTTAAAAAAAAATGAATTTGTCAGTAACTTTTTTCATGAAGAGACAAATATTGTTCTTTTGCCATTACTAGAAAAAAAGGTATGTCGTGCTAGAAAAAGGGCATTTGACTTAAGGGTTTCTTAAAGTGAAAAGACTTCTACAGAACAGTGACCCTTTCCTGAGAGGAAACAGCAAAGGAGCTAACCTGAAGAATGACTTAGGATCAAGGAACCATGCACCACTTGGCTACCACCTAATGACTGAAAACCAAAGAGACTCCAGCTCCCAGATAGATCACATCACTTAATGCCGTGCATGGAACCAATTTGATCCCCATCAGTCTTTCAAGCACTTACTCTGGAACACTCATTTAGAAGGATTAGCACATTTGACTGTTGTGACTTAGTCAGTGTTACGGGTATCCATCTGCAGCAAAAAACCTTTTAGGGGAGACTTTAAAAGAACAGCACAATGACTACAAAAGCTTTCTTGTGGGATTCCCAAAACAAACACTATACACAGGCAGTGTAATGAAAGCATAATGAAAGCTGTATAGCCCCACTCCTCTTATTGTCTTTATTTACAGGGACATTCATAAATTACTATATATAAATGGTATTATATACAGTTGTATTATATAAAATACTATGCATTGTATTATTAAATCCCATTATATAATATTAATATTAAGAACTATTTTTAAAACTATATTGTTTTCCAGCTTCTAATGAACTTCAAGACACCTAAAGAAATAATTACTAAATAAAAGGTTAAATTTACTGAAAAGCACAAAAAATACCCCAAAACAGCAGCATAACAAATAAGTCTTTGAAATCAGGGATATGAGCATATGAGAAGAAACAAGTGTCCCAAAACCAGTATTATGTTTTTAGAGGAAAATAAAAAATATCATTGCAGTAGCCCTCAGGAAGCAGAAATTTAATAAGTCTCAGGAGAGCACCATTGACTCTTTGGACATGACTCAGTATTATTAGGCTGCTTTAATGCAGAGCTGTGTTCTCCATGAGGTGTTAATACCAGGAAAGAATGATATCTCATTGTGCAATATTCAAATTAACTTTGACCTAACACTTCATTATTGGAAGGTTTGTCAACTAATTCTTCTCATAAAAGGATTATCCAAAGCTTCACTGCCAACTAATCACTTATCTGAAGATTTTGGAGGACATTTCACTATAGAATGAAGTCTACATACTGACAAAGGTGCATCAGTTTTAAAATGCGGTCTGCTAAAGACAAACCATTTAGACATTGGTATAACCCACATGCATTTAAAATAATATGTTATAGACAGTATAATAAAAAGGACCAAATTTTATTCCCAGAAACACTTGTTCAAGCCCAAGATCTTTATGAATACAGTGGAATATCAATTAATCTCCCATTTTAGAAAATTAATTTGGTCAGTTTATCATTTTACTCAACCAGGTCTTTCAGGTGTTGTTTTCTATTTAAATACTAGAGTCCTTGCATTGTCCTCTTACAGATCACAATTCATAAAGATCAGAGAATTGTCATAGTTGGAAGGGACCTCTAGAGATCATCCAGTCCAACTCCCCCACTAAAGCAGGATCCCCTAAAGCATCCAGGCAGGTCTTGAATATCTCTATAGAAGGGGACTCCACAACCTCCCTGGGCAGCCTGTTCTAGTGCTCCATCACCCTCACAGTAAATAAGATTTTTCTTCTATGTAAATGCAACTTCCTATGTTCCAGCTTGTGCCCATGGGAACATCATTATATTCATGACAGATTAAGTTGTTTCCCTCCTTTTCATGTCTGTTATGATAACTTAAGTGCTACTGAGACAGCCACAGCACTGGCCTACATGATAAAAAGATCTTCAGAAAGCTTTAGTCATAATAAAACCTGTCCACATTAAAGAAATTAGTTTATGTGAAGCTTTGCTTATAGCACTGACCTTTGTTTTAGTACTGAATATTTCTACGGATAAGGGCTCTGAGGCTTTAAATCAGCTGCTGATGGGCAAAAACCCCACAGGGATGTGTAACTATCAGAGAGTGTGTGCTGACTACCAGGCAAAACCATCAGAAACAATGGTCCATGCACATGGGTTGGAATCAACCATAACACTGGGCTGAAACAACCAGTAGGACAGAACAACAGTGATGGATCCTTAAAAATAACTATGACATGTCTTTCCTTGTACCTATGCTCAGTAGATTCTCTGATAGTACCAGAACTGATTATTGACCACATACAACAGTTTTTTTTTTAAGATAACCATAGTTAGAAGTATTCCCGACAGGCTGATAAATATCTGGATGGGGAAAGGGAGGTCATATTTCTTGTATTCTAGAAAATATTACATTAATAATTACAAGTAGATGTAAGAATGAAGGGTATTATTGGTGCTGCTTTCATTTACCTCAAAAGGTCAGTTGGCCAGTTGATAGCAGTATATAGAAAGAAAAGGTGACTAGAAACGAAGCGTAATATGAACAAGTGGATGAAAGGGAAACAAAAAGATCAGGAAAGAAACAAAGAGGAAAAAGCAGGAAGAGAGATGAGAGAACAGAGATGTTAAGAAGAAAGGCAGGAAGTTGTCAGTCCCAAAGCTTTAACCTGTTACACTTGGATGACCTACTCCAAGTAGTGGCACACAAGACAGACATTTATACCTTTCACAACTTTCAACTTTAGAAATTCCTTGCCAAAAAAGTCTTGGGATCTATTGAAAACAGAGGACTGGATGGTGACAGCTACAAATATCATTCTCATGCAAAACTCTGCTTAGACAGCAAGAATTTTTAATTGCTTGGTAATTGACACCCAGGAAACCAAAGGAATAGGAAGAACAAAACAGGTAAAAGGAAAGAGCAGGTTTTTGAACACATAGAAAACCTGTCCCTGGGAGGAGTTACTTTCAGATTTTTATCTTGAGGGAAGAGAGATTAGAAAGAACATTCTGAGCTAAGAGCAAAATTAGAGTAGCCTTATTAACTCAGAAAATTACACTGGAATAAATCTGATGATACAACTGGGACTTAATGCAAATCTTTCTCATCCATACAACTGAATGTTGCTAATTGCAGTAAAAATGCTTTCACAACTGAAAATGTTTCATGCTCATTCTCCATGGAAATTTATATAGAACTTGAAACAGCAGAGATTTCAACCAGAAAAATCTGTCACATTTATATTAATTCTGTGCTGTTCACAGCTTTTAAGTGCAAAACAAAAATTTCAGTTGCTAAACTGCTAGTAGTAAATTCACTGGATCTCAGGAATGTCTTCCTGAAGTGAAATAAATTTGTATTTTTGTTGCATATATGTGCCTTTGAGTGTTTTGTAAACTTCCTTGCAATATTCTTCACAAGTCTGGGAAAAAGTGTGATGTTCCCACCAAAGGGCATATACCTAGAGGAAAGGCAAATGCCACTGATGCACTGACAGGGGATGTGACAGCACTTCTTATGGGCTCCTGAAACTCAAGAAATCCAAGGGCATGGGAAAGTCTAGATGAAGGGTGAATAATAATTCTGCTCTCCACAGTCAGCTCCTGATCTACATTAGGGATAAATAATTTTGGCATTACAGATGTACCATTCTCTTTTCTTATATGGATAAGAACAGCAGCTGAAAGGAAAGCAAAGCCAGCTTCATCAGAGACACATGCTTCACTGGAGGAACGACTGGTACCAGTTCCTTCTACAGCTGGCTATTTGTTTCTCTGAAACATAAATACTCTTCTGATAACCTGACTGCTTCCTGTTTAAGTAGAAACAGATCCTGCTGCTGAAAGTATCACAAAGATTCATCTTTCATTTCCTCTCTTTCAGCTGCTGTTTCTGACTCACCATTAGCATTTTTAACTATAAAACCCTCCAGTTATAATTTTCTACCATTCTACCATTACTCCTTAGTACTAAGTACCTAACTCTAATTGTAATGAGATAATTACTGTTGTTGAATGATGACAGTCCTCTGCTTAAACTGTTAGAACCAATGGTTCTGTCTCTAAAGAAGCCACTACCATAAAATACTGATCAAATAATGTTACACACAGTGGTTGAAAGCAGCATAATGCAGATATTTAAGACTAACAATTAGCAGGAGACTTTTCTGAACACAATGACATTTAAATCAGTAATGGATGTCTGAAAGGACAAAGATAGTTATCTACAGAATAAGCTGTAGGCTGTTTGCCACTTAAGGAGGGTTAAAGCTTTTCACTACTTTGAACCTGGTCCTTGGATATCAATTCTTAAATAATATTTGCTGCATGATGCCCTAGGTGCTCTAACTGCTGTAGTACTGAAGAAGGAACTTTGATTTCCAATGTTGTTGTACATGCTTCACTTGTAACCTCTCACTTGCACATGTCAAAAACTCTGTGGCAGTGTCTTCACCCCAAGAGAAAGTGTTTCAAGTGTGTGTCCCCCTTCAGGCACTGGAAGGCCACTCTAAGGTCTTCCCAGAGCCTTCTCTTCTCCAGCCCAAACAACCCAAACTCTCTCAGCCTGTCTTTATAGTAGAGATGCTCCAGCCCCTTGATCATCTTCGTGGCCCTCCTCTGGACTCCCTCCAGGAGCTCCATGTCCTTCTTGTGTTGGGGGCTCCAGAACTGGACACATTCCAGTTTGGGTCATCTTAGTTCATTCTCCATCAAAACCAATCTGAACTAATGATCTTGTGGGTTCTGGAAGACTAACTGAGCTACAGGAAACTAACACCTTAAATTTTTGGCCTCTGTACTAATGATACCCTGCTCCAGCAGTTTCAAAGATTGGAATTTTTTTTCCCCTCTCACATTTTTCTAGGGAAGAGATGCTAGCTTCAAGTGAATTCTTAGTTCAAAAAAAGCTTACCTGAAAAACAATCCTCTGCAACTTAGATGAGAGGAAAACTTCAGACTCACAAGACAAGAAAGAACTCTAGCTAGCCAAATTTCCTAAATATTATGAAGGAAAGTTCATTATTACTTAAGTGCAGAAGGATATTTGCATTGTTATCTGGATAGAGATATTTGTCTTCCACCATGAAGAATGTAACATTAGTTTAAGATTTCAGAGGAACAGAAGGCAGCTTTACAGCATCTTTTTCCTTTCAATAATACCTTAAAAAAGCCCTCACTATGTCTTACCTAAACTGAACCCTAATCCAGTTGTCTAAGGTGGTTTTCCTGTCATTTACTGAGTGCTTTTATAGGTAGATCTCATGTGGAAAATACAAGTCAGGATGCTCTTCCTACTTGGGAAAACAAAGGAGAAAAAGCATATTAAAGCCCCTTAAAAAATATTTTAAATTACAAAAAAAGGCTGTTACAGCCCGTAGCCAATTTTTGGCACAGGAACCTTAGTTTTCCTACCAGAGTTAGACTTGAGCTGTGCCCTCCCTCCTTCAAACAGCTTCTCCTCCACTGCCCCCCAAAGACTTGTTCCAGAAGAACTCTTTACTTGTCCCAGCCACCTGCCTGCCCCATCACAGAGGGAGCAGGGAATACAGACACTCTCCTTGCCAGCAGCCTCTGCAAGGAGTAGGAGCTATTGAAGTTACAGGTGTGGGTACATTTCTCACAGCATTTTATGATGTCCTGTTTTCTCTCTTCTTTTTGACAAACAAGAAGAGAGTCAAGATAAAATAGTCTTGAAGAGATGCTTACACTAGTTTATGTGAAAGGCCAAAACAGCATTACTGCAGGGGAAGGCACCACTTAGTAGAATTATTATAGTTGCTGTTCTCATCTAATCATATAATTTTGGCTCCTTTGGGGGTAAAGGGCTTCTTCTACAGAGTACTTTAATAGCTCCTACTTCCTGTTTGGGCATGCTTCTTTCCATCTGCAGCATGCTTTCATAGTAAAATGATACTTCTATTTCCTTGGCCCCCTCTAGCACTGGTCTCTGTTACACCTTATCTGACTTGAAAGTTGATAGAATTGTATTTACTTATTTACAAAAATCCTGCCTTGTTCCAGGCTTTTTTCTCCCTCTAAGGCATGTGATTTCTGCTGTAGTTTCACAGATGTACCACATCATTTAAAGACATACCAGCCAAGACACTTGGCTAAGACCAAGCCCACCAACTACTGTGGCAGCAACTCTGGGATAACATAGGTATGAAGGGGGAAATGTTGCTGTGCAACAGCAGCTGCAGCCAGAGAGAGAAGTGAGAATGTGTGAGAGAAACAACTATACCCTACGGAAGGGACCAGTGCTGGAGCAGTTCATTAAGATCTGCAGCCTGTGGGAAGGACTCACATTACAGAATGTCATGGAACACTGTCTCCAGTGTGAGGGGTCCCATGCTGGAGAAAGGGAAGAGCATGAGTTCTCTCCCTGAAGAGGAAGGAGCAGCAGAGACAATGTGTGATGAACTGACCACAGTCCCCATTCCCTATCTCCCTGTGCCCCTGGGAGGGAGAGGGCAGAGAAAACTGGGGGTAAGTTAAACCTAGGAGTAAAGAAGGGATGGGGAGAAGGTGTGTTTTAGATTTGAGTTTTGTTTTCTCATTATCCTACTCTGATTTAATTGGTAATAATTTAGACTAATTTCCCCAAGTCGAGTCTGTTTTGCCTGTGGTTGTAACTGCTGAGTGATCTCCCTGTGTTTATCTTGACCCACAAGGTCTTCATTATATTTTCTCTCCCTTGTCCAGCTGAGGAGGCAAGTGACAGAGCAGTGTCAGTGGGCGTCTGGCAGCCAGGGTTAACCCACCACACTTATTTATTTCCAGAAAGCCCCATTACCATTCTCACTGTCATTATGTTTGCTTTCAATTTGTCTTGTTCTCAGATTATGTCAGCAGTAGATAGAGGGAGAGGCAGAATTACTCTAAAATAAACTGAGCCAAAGGGGAGAGTTTTGAGTATCCCCACAAATAATGAACCAGTCTCTAACACTCTCCTGTAATTCCTTCTCTTTGAATGCAGGCTGTCACCACTGTAATCAGACTCCTATTCAACCCAGCCATTTTTGTAATGACCTAATTCTTCAATACATCCTGTGTCAGGACGTTCAGTTTGGGCTCTCATTTGTGATTTTTTTTGCTGTCATCACATCTTTACATGTCAAACCCACTTTCAGAGTTTACTTTTTCACATAACTACCTCATCCATACATCTATCCGCCTTGTTTTCTGCAGCAGCCAGTGCTTTGCTCTCCTAAAGTATTAATACAAGTAATAAGTTTGCCAAAGCAAACATTTCTTGTACAAAATGGACCTTTCAATTGCCAAAGGCAGAATTTAAATAAATCAATTTTGCCTGGTATTTTTCATTAAAGGCAAGTAATAACAGCAAACACTTACTGCAGCCCACTGTTACTTGCTCAATGGTAGCTTATAACATACTTCCCGATTAAACCTTTCTGAGAGACCATTTGTCTCGAGAGTCTTGGAAATGAACTTGCCTTCTCTTTCACTGCAATTGTTTCCTCAAAAAACCCAAAGGAACAAGCAAGTCCTCCTGCCATTTGAACCCCCTCTGAACTCCCCTTTCTTGTCCTGTTTAGTGGTTTTAGTATTTAAGTTGTGCAGATTTTTTGCAGTGTGATCTCTCCTATATGCAGAGTAGGTTATAAAGTACAAAAACCCATTTCTTATTTATAGCACAAGTTTGGAAAAGCAGGTGGTTATATTTCTGGGCTTTTTTCTCTACAACATACATTGCAGTCCCTTGCTTGAGCCTTCTTGGTCATCCATAAGAAGGACATCCCCTAGAAGAGCTCAGGGTTGGGGAAGAAGTGGCACACACAACTTTTGTTAGCTTATCAACTCCTTTATACTGCCAAGAGTGGCATCTTACCAAGTCAGAGACTGTTCAGCCAGCTCTCCCCAGTTGCTGCTATGCATTTTCCAGCTGAACATGTTAATAGTTGGACTGGGGACTTTTGCCATAAAATGTAACAGCAGGTGTCTGACCCAAACTTTTGTAATTTGTTTTACTGCTTCAAATTGCTCTGAGAAAAATCAGCAACTTCTCTGACTTGTGCTAGTGAGACACAGATGCAACACCTCATGTTTAATTATATTTGGAGCTATTTTAGGAGATATGCTCACAGACTCATGCTGCAAGAAGGACAGCTGAAATTAGGAGACATCCTGCATGTGTGTTTCAACAAAGTATGTCATGCTTTCCACCACACAAAACAAAAGAGCATTTTAAAGTGGAAGACATTGTCCATATGAAGTCAGATGACCATTTTGGAGAAGGCTGGCATATTTTGTAGACCTAAATCAGATAACATTTGACAGCAAGAGAGTATGCTAGTCAAATTTCTCCTTTGTCAGCATTTAGAAAAATTTGAAATAACTTCATATTTCTCCTCTTTACAGTTCTATGTGTGGAGGCCTACAACTATTTTAGATACCTGTGCCACAGGTTAGCATTAATGATTAGGAACAATAATATAAGTTGTATGTTTAAAGCATTTTTTTCTAAGCACTTCCTAGAGTGAGAAACAATTTTTCTTTAAAAAAAAGTATGTAAATATGTAAACTATATTGTTGGGTGTGCCTAAAATCTTCTGAACTTTGCCTCTCAAATGAAACAGTGAGCAAATGCATCAGACTATACTTTGCAGCGGAACTGAGGCCAACATTAGAGAATCAAGATGTTCCTGGACGTTCTGAATTTTTCTAATTAAGGTAAGATATTTAGAAGACAGAAAAATTAGATTTCAGCTATTTTGTCTTAATTTTTCTCTTAAAATAACTTTCAGCCATCTCTATGTACAACTTTCATATACGTATGTAGTCAGGCTACAGCATAATAGCCCTTGCCCTGTTTTTATTACTGCTATCACTAAATTAGATAGGATAAAAACCCTTATTGGATTTGAACAGACTACTCTGTAAATAGCAAAAAGCCAGAATTTCAGATCAACATCCCATAATAGTTTACATTTCTACAGAAAACTTGTAAATGAAGATACAGCAGTATAATACGTCAAACAGTCAGAAAATCTAATTATTTAAATGTACTTCACATTTTTAAGGCCAGTGACCAGAATGCAAATTGTCAGTTATAACTGTTGGCTTTGACTGATTTGTCTCTTTTTGCTGTCATGGAAACCTACATTAAATTGAAGGCAAAGAAACAATGGACCATAACTGATGCCCCATGCATCTTCTGTACAGTGGAAGTATTGAGCAGTTTTTTGTAACATGGTGGTAGCACCCAAAACATGCTTGCCAAATGCACAGTTAAAGCAGTGCTGCTCAAAACCCACTGTATTTATAGAAAAATATACATACATATGAAGAGAAAGAAGTCCTAAGTGCAGGAAGGATAGAGGAAACTCCCTCCCTCCTCTCTTCCCTCTGGCTGGCATATTTTGAGAGGTAGATTTAAAAGAGAAAAGGCTGTTTTGAACTGCCCTTTTATTCAGCCTCTGCAGCCTGGCAGTTTCTCCATGGAAGCAAGAACAAGCCCAGGTTAGAAGCAACAGATTCTCCTCCTATGAGGAGACATCAGGGTGTGGACACAGAGAGAGAGGAAACATCAAGATGACGGTGAGAGGATGTTAAAGAAATAGTTGGACAAAAGGATCTCTCCTCCTCAAACACTACTTTGTCACCTGCCTTCTCTCATTCATCTGTGAACTGTGATATCTCTTTACCTCGATGGGATTTTTTCCACAGACTCAGTGTTTGAACGTGTAAGAACTGCCACATCTTATTCTGTAGATTTGTGCTCAGAAGGCAGGTCTGCAGGCTCAATGTCATGCACAACAGTTTTACAGTTGTGCTGCAGCTTCGTGTTCAAAATTCAGTCTTCACAGAGAATGTGGAAGAGGGTAGAAGGTAGCATGGGTGAAAGTCCTGTAAGCTTAATCAGAACTCTTATTTTTAGTATTTAATCAAGTTCTCCAAGTAAGAAAGACAGGAAATTAAGAGCACTACTTTTTTTCCCAGGTTAATCAGTGGACAGTTTTGTCTTAACCACGGATTTTAAACTGCAACAAAACCCACCATGTCTTGGAGAAGAAGGTGCTTGTTGGACCCTGTAATTTAATTTCACAATCATTATGCATCCTCCACTTCTGAAAGTTACAAATGAATAAAACAAGACATCTTCCCAAGGTCAAACTTAATCACTTCACACTTAACTGATGAAATGGGGAAAATACCACGCACCACTCTACTCTGCAGCCCAATTGCATTTGACAGCCCACTATTCTGAAGCCACTGACAGCACCCTCAGCTTCTTGTGCCCTATAGCTTAAACCAGGTCACACCTGCAAGGGTGCAGAAGATGTTGCACAGCCAGGGTTCCCTGCTCCAAGAGAGGCTGCACAACAATTTGAAGGGTATAATTTTTTTCTTGGCACTGGGAAAGGGCACAGACAACCCAGGAAAGCACAAGAACCTGGGTGACATGCTACATTTTCAGATGTCTTCTGAGTGAGAGAGATAAAGCCAAGTAAAAAAAGACTTTTGAGTATGAAATGAAACTTCTCATTAGAACAGTTTACAGAACAATGGATGCAGGATGTCATTAAAGCAGGCTATACTTGTTAAAGTTTGTGAATCTGAACTGGAATATTGGCCACTGCCACTAATCGCTCACTTAATATGCATGTGGCATCAGTCACGCTAAGCAGGCAGCAAAAGGAGACATAGGCAAGGCAACATTTATGGGGCATCCAGAAGCTGGCATAACAAAACGCTATTAAAAAGTCATAAAGATACTCTAATTATTTATCAATTAAAAAAAAATAAGAAAGAAAGAGACATTAAAAAGTACTTTGTTCACAAATTGGAATAAACACATCAAAGAGTTCACCACACATCAACAGTCTTTGTACAATAAAATGGACTGTCAGCCAGACTACTCCAGAGGAAGTGGGACTGAGAGGAGGAGAGGAAACCCAAGAGACTGCATCTGAGGGTGTCACAAATGAGTGATAGACCTTGCTTAGCAGAAAAAGGCCTAACACAATTGATTAGGAGAAGAGACAGATGCAGCATGGAGTTTTTTAAAGGAATACATTAAAGTGAAATAGAACACAACAGAAAAGTGATATTTCCTCTTCAGCTTTCAACTGGGTGAAAAAGTAATAAAAGTACCATTTCCCCACCTCCCCTGTGTCTCCTCCCTGTGAGGCTCAGTGAATCATGTTGTGCTGGCTGTCCTAGGCTGCTGAAGTGGGTGTTGGTCACAGAGCTTCTCTGGAAAATTGCTCATCTTAGAACCTTTTACTTCAGATGTGCAGGAAGAGCTGCTAGTGCATGTAAACAAGGCATCCACCGCACAGCTCCCCAGAAAGACATGCTGCTTTCTGTGACTCTAGATCCTCAAACTGTCATTTTCAGTGTTTCACTCCTTTATAAACCCCTGCCTTAGCAGTCTTTCCATATCTTTGTATCCTAACGACTAGTGTCAGTTTTTCGGTAGAGCTAAAATTCCTGTTTCCACTTGAAAAAATGCTGGAAATCCCTATGCTTCACTGGTATCATTTCATAATTTAGTGATCCCAAATATGGGTCAGAATCAGACTTTTGTCATTATTGTTTCACAAGAGCCTTTTTAAACACCAGATAATACCAGGCTTTTAGAATAACAATAGTACAACTTTAGGTATCTTATCTAAGCTCATACTTCCCTGAAGACTGCTTCAATGAAGGCAGCCAGACCATGACTGAAGACAAATGGAAGATGTGTTCGTACCAGGTTTCAGACCTAGTGAAAACATGCAAGCATTTTGAATATGAACTCTGGATCATGCAATAAAACTGTTGCAAGACTTGAAAATTGTACAACTTGCCATTTATTGTTTCCTGCTTGGCAGAAAATGACTTGGGAGTGTTTGTGGACAGCTGGTTGAATGAGCCAGCAGTGTGCCCAGGTGGCCAAGAAGGACAATGACATAGTGTAGCAGTGTACTGGTAAAGCTAGGTTAGAAAATTTAGGTTAAAGGTTGGACTAGATGATCTTACAGTTGTTTTCCAACTGGAATTATTCGATGACTGTATAGGGCTGGTTGTGATAACTGGAAGAAACGGTGTTTACCCTGCTCTAAAGAATAAATGTACTAGCAAAACTACAGATGTCACCATTTATTAAATGACAAACAATAACAACAAGGATAATACTTGAGATCAGCATCATATTTTACTCCTCTTGGATGTTAATACCTTAATTTCTAAATTATATCTCTACATATTTCTACTGCCTTATTAACTCCTAAAATTGCTTGTTAATGTATATAGTTTAAATATGCTGTTCCTTTTTTATCATATCATGTAATCATTTGTCATTTACCAAATTATTTTCTCTATGGAGGAACATTTTTTTTTCAAGTATTATCTTCAAATAAAGGGTATTTTCCTCAAGGGAATAATTAAAGTGTTCAAGTTGAACAAAATATTTTGTTGTTTGGTTTTTGGGTTTTTTTGTTTGCTTTTTGTTGGGTTTGGGTTTTGTGGGGGTTTTTTGTTTGTTTTGTTTTGTTTCCAAAACAGTTCAAATGTTCAGTTTCCACAGAAAGAGCAGCATGCACAGAAGTCTATAGCTCATCTCTTTTGTTTGGAGAGACCTGAGAAACAAAACCTGGTTTTCTTTTCAGCTCTCTTTACTTTCAAATATCAGTAAAGGAAGTTCAGACCTAGAACAATCTGTCTTATTCAGCAATATTGGTTAATTTTCTGATTAGGATAGATTTTGTACCTACTGAAGGTGAAAAACGCCTTCTCCTTTCACCCTACAGTTCACATAGGCTCACTATCACCTCTATTTGCGTTCTTTCTTTCTTCCACCCTTCTCCCATCCATTTCCCAGCCTTATGGTCAAGAAGAAAGTAATTTTCCACCTGACTACAACTGTTTTCCAGAAGAATTTAAATAATCATCTTCATAGCTCATGACTTTTCCTCAGTCATGAAAGTCTGCAGAAAGTACATCTGTAGAAAAGGTGCCTTGAATCCTCCTTTATGTGGCATGTACTTATGAAACATGAGAATTAGTCTCTTAATTAGAACGACTTCTGTATTCCTCGCTCGTTCCATGGTAGGTGGGCTTGTTTTGTTTTTAATATTGGTGCCCTGACTTTCATATGAACATTTTCCAAATAAAAAGGAATTTTTTCCAATCCCTATGTGAGACCAACAATATTCTCCAAGAATAAGCTTCAGTATTTTGGATGAGACGTAAATTTGAAGGATCTGTTCAGTATCAAAGTTTTGCAGTAGAAGTGTGTAGCACTTTTTTTTTTTTCTGTAATCATCACCTACTTTGCATTTACTCTCTGGATGTCTGTGGATGATTTTACAAATACATCCAAGACAGTTTTGCATTCTGATGGCTCTCCTACAGTTGTAGGGCTTTGTTAATGCAGTGCTGAAGGGCAGCTTATATAGTCTACCTTTAGCAGAGCTTTGAGTATAGGCTGATTACAGTCCCAGTCTCCATACCATAGGTAAGAATTGCTCATGCCTGCCTGAAAACAGTAGATTTGCATGATGGACTCATTACTCTGTCACTGATTACAAGAACCACTTTACCTACAGGACCTATCATGTTTAGCATTCACAGCCTTTAAAGAATGGAAAAAAAAAAGGATAGAAAAAAGAAAACAAAGCACTGTTTGCCTAAATTGGCAATTGAGGAGTCTGATGCAAAGTCTAAGGGCTTTTATTCTTTTTTTTCCCATCTCATTAGGCTGAGAGCGCTGAAACCCTGCTCCCCTGCAAGCTCTCCTGAGAATACCCCTGCCACCACACTGCAGCTCTGCTTCTGGCCAAAAAAAAGAAAAACACTCATCCCTACCACAAATGTGCAGAGGATTACTGTCACTGTCTGCACCACTGACCTGAGCCACGGCCAAGGCTAACCCCAAGCTCATAAGGATCTACACTGAACAGCAGCCATCCCCCTGTGGAGGGAGAATGAGGCAATAATCACAGATTCATAACAGGAACTTGATTGGAACTGAACATTCTTAAAAAAAATCATTCTTGCTTTTCCCAGTAGTTTAATATTTATCAGTGGTTATGATAAAATTCCTCTTGCAGTCAAAGCTCTGTGTGAGGAAAAAAATATTATGGGTCAGCAAATAAAATTTGTCTCAGTGAGAACAATGCAGAAGACAGACTCCTAAGAAAGGTCCCAGGTTGCAAAGAGATATACATAAGATGAAATAGCTGTTGCAGCAGTTTTTCATGCAAAAAAGATCAAAACTTAAACTACGCCAAAGGCCAAGTCCTGCTTTTATGAGGAATGTATTAAAGCTAAATCCGAAGATATGTATTTCAAGGTGACAGCAATTTCTCACAGGAAACAATTAGTCACAGGAACAAAATTTAATATAGTCAGCCTAGAGACAGTGCTCCAATAATGGCAAATAGTATCTTAGGGTATTAAAAAGAGCACAAAAATAAATAACTGTTGGATCATGTATTCATCTGTCACTGAAGATGCTACAGTTAAGGCCCATTTAGCACAAGCATCCAGAGGTTACCAATTGGCAGTTGAGTCCAGTGTATTTTGACAGCCAGAAATAATATTCTGAATATTTACAACTCAAGACAAATCTTTCCTATATTCTCTTCTTCCAATTATCCTCCCCTTCCTGCTGGCTCATCACCTTTTCCTGCCTTTTTCCCTCCATCATTTTTTCTTCTAAGGCTCTGGAGAACAGACAATTTTTTCAATCTCAGATATAAAATTTCTATATCTTTACCTATTCCAGATTTACAGTAACACACTAATGAATTGATCTAGCTATTTGAGGAAAGTAGTCACCCTTCTTCCCTCTATAGCAAAAAGAGTTCACGCATTTAAGCTCTGTGCAAGACACACTAAATTTATCTTTCTCCTCCTGATTTAAAATCTCTTCTTGCCTGGAAAGGAGTATTAAAGCCCATCAGATACCTGAAATAGCCCAGGATTATGTGGCCTGGGCTTCATGACTGTAGCTGAATTTACAAAAGTATTAAAAACACCTATTGTATCAATAAACATGTCAGTGCCTTCTTCCCAGCACCAATAGCAAATGGCACAGAAAAGTCTGCCTGGACCATGAAACTGTCAGCCTCAAAACCAGAGTGAATACATGCAAGCTGCTACTGGGAGCAAACTGGCTGTACCTGAGGCTTCTCTGGGATAGTGCCCATGCCCCAGCCCACAGCTAAGCTAGGAGTGGGTCTAAAAAACAATCAGCAGTGTGGAAGATTAGGTTCAAGAGTCCAGAAAGGAACCTCAATTTTAAATTATTAAAGTACTAGCCAAAGAGAGCAACACTGTAGTCTTTCTTCCCATAAACCTGGCTTAGAGCAGCTGGGTATAACCAAAAGAGGGGTAGGATTATCAAGCACCTTCATTACTCTCCAGCAGAACTTAAAATTTGTCAGGTTTGCTCCTTCATGACTTTTTGAGCCTTCACCAGATACTGTAAGACAGACAGCATTACAACCAGACCTGTGTCCTCACAGGGAACACCACAAGTTCCTGGCTTCCTTAAAAAAAACAAAAAACAACAAACAAAAAAAAAAACACCACAAAAAAAGAAAACCAATAATAATTGGAAAAATTCCATTAGATTATGGATGTTACTCACCCTTTGACATGGAGTCTTCTGAAGCTCAGGAAGCTGTTCATATTAGATAATAGAACAGAAATTTTCCATCTCCTATAAAATATTTTCCCCCAAAATTAGGCCTTCTATGTCTAGGCAAGCTACAAAGCCACACCACAACAGCCACTAAGGAAACCCACCTAAGATCAACCTAAGCCACCACCTTTTGCTGCTTGGGGTTTTTAATAAGTAATTGATGCTCTTTGATTGGTTGTTTTCAGCTCCACCCAACAATAAAACACTTGGCCGGGTGGTCTTTCTTCCCTGAGCTTGTAGGTTTAAGCACATTTCTCATGCCCACCTGAGTAGCAGAGCCATGCAATGGGGAACTCCATGGTGATGGTTCTCCCAGACTATTCTAGTAAGGCCATGTTCATAAGAAAGTAATAATTTCCAATTGTGCTCATGTATACATTAAAGAACCTGTCATATGCTGGAAATTGAATAAATAATTTGTTCTCTTGCATTCTTTTTCTGCTTTTTTACCTCCTCTTTCTTTTGTAGACAGATTGGGCTGTTAGGTGAATTCAGAATTGCATAAACATTTAGGCAAAATGTGTGTTTCCCAGTTGTTCCAGTTTTCCAGTTTAGTCTCACTCTAGCTGATCTCATGAAATACATTCAGTTTCCAGACACTGGTAAGTCGAAAGAAAAATACATCACAGCCTGGTCTTCTGGGGGATGTATCTACCCATGCAGGGAAGCTGGAACTGAGGGATCTTTAAGGTCCCTTCAAAGCCAAACCATTCCACAATTCTATGATACATCAAAATATAGAGCCACTCTGAAAATACAGCTAACACTTCATTATGGGTTGTCAAATACATCAAGCATATTGTCCTATTTGTACTAGGAAAACTACCTATAAGATGATAAAAGTAAATCATCATTCTTCTCTCTCTGCTGCATTTTAAATTTTTCTGACAATTTTAAAAGGATATAACAGCATTAAGTAAGAATACTAAAAATAGGATTGCTTCAGTGTTCTAAAAGTTTTGAGGAATGGTCCATATTTTTTTTTTGCTTAGAAGGATTTCTCTGTTCTACATCATCAGAGAAGCCATTCTGGTACACAATTTTTTTGCAAAAAGCTTCTGTCTTTTGTGGTAAGCTGTATTATTTTCAGAGCAGCCAGCAGATCTAGTCATGTTTGAAGACAATTTATGTAATTACAAGTTTAGCCACATTGGTAGATAAGAAGTAACCTGGCTTTTGGCTCAGTTCTAATGTACATTGTGAGAAAGATATTTAAAATATGGATCCTTTCAAGAATGTTACTTATCTTGCCCAGGGGACACCCAGATATTTGGAGAAGGATAAACATGAATAAAATGTTAGAAGAGGGGCACATTGTAGTCTCAAGGTGGAACCACGTTAGGAGCTGACATTTCTACACCTAATTCATCTATGCTTGAAATACATATGATATACTAAAGTTCTGATAAAAGCAGGCCTGCTTTTCATTTTAAGAAGGAAAGTCTATTATCAGAAATGCCTCTAACAATGATAAAACTGGCTACAAGGCTCACATAGCTTTTAGCATTTATTCACTGTTATTTCTAAAATGAAGGTTATAAATCAAACCCAAGCCCTTCCTGAAAAACCTTGTTATCCTCCAAGCTATTATGAGCATTTACAGAGTGGTTCTTTTCTGTGTTAGATGTTATGAAAGACAGTTCATACTTCAAATAATATGATTTATAAGTTGAGATTGTGAAGCTAAATTTAATAAAGCTCAGAGAAGAGGCATGATCCTCAAAAAGCTTTTTTAATATAGATCTGTTGGAGTGGAGATGCTACCCCTGTTTAATATTTTATAAGTATATATTTATATAAATATAAAAATATATTGAAACATAATTAAAATATATATTTATGTGTTTGTATATTTATATATTTATATTTGTTGTGTCCCAAGCTGTAGGAACAAAAGTCCTGGTTGATGCAGACACCAACCCACTGACGGTGAAGGAAGAGTTGGTGTATCAACTATTACAGAATCTTGGCCCGTACAAATTGATGGGCCCAGATGTCCGTGTTTTGGTCCCAGCTCTACACAAAGAATGTGGACAGGCTGCAAAAGGTCCAGGAAAGGGCCACAAGGATGATCAGAGTACTGGAGGACCTGCCATGAGAGAAGAGGTTGAGAAAACTGTGTTTGTTCAGCCTTGAGAAAAGAAGACTTCAGGATCTCCACAGGAGGATCTTGCACCTGTTATCTCTTGTCTTTTCCATCTGACTCCTTGTAAAAAGGAAGTCTCCATCTTCTTGGTAGTCACCCTCTAATACTGGAACATGGCAATAAGGCAGATTTGTCCTTACCTTCTCAGAGTAATTACTTCTGAATATCCTTGGGAAACTCAAGTTGAATATCCCAGAAAGGGATAGAGATGCCACTTAGTTTTAGTAGACTGATGGGATTTCTTAGTTTCAGTCACCAAAATCTTACCTTAGGCAGGATTTCTGTAAACTGGTATGCACCCTTGGAGAGTGTGGTAGAGCCTAGAAAGACAAACTAGTCCAAAAGAGCCCAGTCAAAATAAACTCAACATTTACAGAAGCTGCACCTCTGTTATTAGCCATACACCTGGATGCAACGATTCCTTTCTAAGTCAATATTTCAATTTGTGGAACAGGGTAGCTTTAGTAGCTCCTATTATGGCCCATCAGTACATTTACAATGCAGTTAAGAAAATGAACAGGAAAAAATCCAACTTAGAAAATTGAAGCTAGGGAAGAAATGCAACTTCAACTGTTTCCTTCCTTTAATATGCCAGGAATTGACTCATAAGAGGAACTCTCATGGATTCCTGCTAATCATCAAATAAATGTTATAGCTACAATGTAAATGTGGTTTATGCAAATTATTATTACATTTAAACTGCAAGTGAAAATACATTAAACAGGCTACTAATTCACCAACAAGAAATTAAAATGCTGTTACTTTGAGATTATTGCTGGGAATACACAAAGTATATTTAAGTAATATTCCATTTGAAATTGCAATGTTCTTTTTTTATGGTAGTGAAGAAACAACTAAAATGCAGTGTAAATTATTGAGTAAATACAGTATATTTAATATTTTTAAGAGCTTTGTATGGCTTAGTGTTGCTAAAATGGATGTGATCTTTACTCATGGGTCACTTGTGACTCTTGTGTTTTGCACTTTTTTCAATTCAGTAGCAGAAGTCAGTATTTAAAGACAATGTGTAGAACATCTTGAAATTCAAGAAAAAGTTGAGATACAGGGTTCAGAGGTCTGGAACATGCTACAGCAGTCTGCAAGTGTAGGCACTCCAAAAATATATCAGAAGCTATTTTAAATTCATTTAGGAATGTGCAAGGCTAATAATAGAAATTTATTACGGGCCTGGTACAAAGTATGAGTAATTTGGGATAGACTAGATTAATTTAGGGGACATTTGGGTTCAAGACTTCTCTTTGCTGTGCTAGCCAATGATGAAGTACAGGTTCTCCAGTAGCTCACTCTGGAATCACTAGACACTAGAATGTGTAATGTTTGAGGTGAACACCCAAGGTGAAAAATCTAAAAGTTAATGAAATTTGTATTGGAAAATTTTCTACAACTCTAATTGTATCTGACCAAGTCCCTGGATCTGCTATTTATCATGTGATTTGGTGGGTGGGCCAGATCCCCCTATACCTTCACTTCAAAGAAAATTCTTGTAATTCTCCCTAATAAGCATTCTAGATAGACTGGTCAACTGCAAGCATTGCTAGAGACATTGAATATAGAATATTGTTAGTGCACTGGTGCATCTTGACTAATGTCCTTTTTGCCTGAAATGTTTTGTTAATTCTAGAGTACTACATATCTCTTTCATTTTCTTCATTTCTCACATACATATACAGTAAAATATTTGAGTCTTGAGATCTTGTGACAGTAGCTCAGAAGCACCAGAAGAATAAATTAATTCTTTGCAATAAAAATTATCATCACAACCAACACATTTTAGGGTATTGTTTATTTCAGGTTTAATGTTTGGCATGAAAAAGTGAAGAATATTTATTAGCTGTTTATAATTTGGTAATTGGAATCTAACATACTTTTTGTTTCATAACTAATATTTGATCTTTAGTCCTTCAACACTGTTATGTTTACTGAAGTATCTTGTAGATCATGTTAACCTATGACTGTTTCTGCACAGTGTCTATTTACACAGTGGAAATCTTTGTCACCTCTTGACAAAGAAGAAAAATTTGTGTGAGTTCAGAAGAGATCAGACAAATGCATGAAAGGAAAATCCACAGGCTCTTAAGCACAGAGATACCACATCTTTGGTGAAGAAGCTCCCAGAATGCAGGTTGCTGGAACTTTGGAAAATATCCTGGGAAAGCTTTGTATTACAGCCACAATGTGTATATATTTTTCTTTAAGTCTCTAACAAGATATTAGTTTAGCTCAAGTGTGATCATTCATGTCAAGTGGAGAACACAGAAGACACACACACACACATATATACACACATACATACATATATACATATATACATATACATATATATATGTCAGGTCCTTTTGAATTAATTTTGGGATAAAATCCTTTCCTGGTATAAGTGACTGCAATTATCCTAAAGCTGCATTCACTCAAGATAGAGCATAATTCGGCTTTTAATTCAAGAAAGATGCTAAGCTGGGAACAAGAAATTTTTCACCTGTACAGGTCAAAAGTGAGGTAAAGGATGGGCAAAATCTGTAGTTTAGACACTGACTCCAGAAAGACAGCTAAAAGTCATGAAGCAGAAGGTCTCTTTGCACTGGGACTATCTGCAGTCAATCAAGCTGCTCATGATCAGAAGAATTTTCATATCATAATGGTTTATGTTCCCTTTTCTTAAATGATATGTAATTTTTAGGTAAGGAAGGAAAAGTCTGCACTTTATTACTACTATCACTATATAAAAGCCAGCAGATCTTCTCAGCTGATGTACCTGAAGGTAGCCATTACTTGACCAACATTTTCTCACATTCATATATGACCAAAGCATGCAGGTGCTAACACAGGGAAGGCAAGAGAAATTCCAGGTGACAGAAAGATGTTTTTCTGTAGTTCCATGTCAGATGGTTTTTAAGAGTAATTGAACTTTGAATTTTCTCTGAGTCGATTGCAAAAAAATTAACTGAATGGTTGTGTTTGATATTCCACAGCCTTGTAACAGAGATTTAGTCCAGGTATTGTAGAAAAGAAATTATAAAGTTGGGCAGAACATCACATTTCCACACACTATTGTAACAACCTGGAGAGAAGCCTAACCAGAAATGAAAAGCTGAATGTGATGTTTAAATATTGCAACACAAAAGGGTGTCTTTAAATTACTCATGAAAAATAAAACTGCAGCAAAATGTAAATACCTTAAAAAACGAGGTCACAATTTATTTATTTATTTTTCTTTTCAGCTCTCCAGCCTTCTGTAGCCTGAACTGATTAGTGGTAAGGAAGAAGAAGCAAGGGATCCTCAATAGTATTTTTAAGGTTTACTTACCAGAGATTGACTAGGAAGGGATGCTCCAGACCTTGCATTATCTGTAGCTCCCGAAAAACATTTCGAACTTCATCTCTCTCAATGCACTTCTGTTTATTCATATATTTCATGGCATACATTTTCTTGGTGTCTCTCTTCTGTACAATGCACACCTAATTGACAGCAAAGTAAAAGGCAAATTTTGACACCTACACAAAACAAACTCAATTGTGACTTTGAAAAAAAAACCAACACCTTTTACAATATTTCAACAATCTGGATCTGGATGCCACAATGACACCTTCAGAAAGTCCATATTACAGCTATGTAGGATTCTTTGTAATAGATTATAATCAATCAATTAACAAAAGAACACACCACCCCTGCATAAGAAGAAATAAGCACCTAAGAAAGTGGCATAATGTTCAGAAGTTATGTGGTAAAGCTGGGAGGAGAACAGTCCAGTTGCTCGGATCACAGGTTGTTTCATTAGTCACAGAAATTACTGCCTCTTGCCTAGGAAAATGCACAATCATTGTCCTCATTTCCAAAAGTCAATACACACATCTTGATTACTGCTTCATAAACATAGCCTACCTTCACAAGGCTCAATATTTCATCTAAATATCAGAATTATGCTCCCTTAATTCTTGTTGAAAAGAAAAAGAAATTCCCTTCAGAGATTCATCTTAATATTTTTGAAGTCACAAGAGACCATTATATTGATTTACTCTCTGGCAGTAAATTTCTTTCCTTTAGCTTTGTTTGTTGGTTGTTTATTTTTTTTTATAAAAGCCAAATAGTTTTGCAAATGCAAGAAGAAAATCTTAGTCAAGAGAACCCCCATGTGAAGTCTGAGTTATTTTCATCATGATAGCTTACCCTGTGAACAAAGCTGGAGAGTGTCACCAGCACCACATCTAAGAAATATAATCACAGAATCACAGAATCATCCTAGGGACTGGAAAGGGCCTCAAAAGATCATCTAGTCCAACCCCCCTGCCATAGCAGGATCACCTAGAGCACATCACACAGGAATGTGTCCAGGCGGGTCTTGAATGTCTCCAGTGAGGGAGACTCTGGGCAGCCTGTTCCAGTGCTCTCTCACTCTCACAGTAAAAAAGTTCTTCCTGATATTCACATGGAACCTCCTACCTTCCTTGCCCCTTAATTTTAAATATGATTTATAGCAACACAAAAATATGAGTATATTTAATATTCTGTATTCAGTATATAGAATATTCTGCATCTCATCCCCAAAGCTGGTGTAAACCTCATCTTCATAGCAGCCCTACCTGCTACACACATTGAGCAAAACTATCCCCAGCAGAATTCTGTTTTCAATTATTTTTCTTGTTAATTAATCAGGTTTTATTCAAGTGACACTCTTAGTGTGTCTTCACAGCCAAGAGATTATTAGTGAAAATATTATCACCCAACATATATATAACTGGTACAACCATATGCTTGATCAGAATTTTTTGTCATCAGGACCTACAGAGACTGTGGACTGGAAGAGTCTGGTTTAGATATCACAACTTTGTAGTGTCTAAATTCAAGTGTATTCTGAAGGATTCACTTGGTGTGGGCACTACTATTTTATATGTATCATTATGTACAGACACACAACAGTGCTCAGAGATCAGATGACAGCAGGGTGCCAACCAAAACCATTTTTTTTCATTTGAGCTGTATTTTAAGGAACTTGCATGCTCAAATTTCAGAAACTGGAGAAGATAAGTCAACTTCCCACGGCTGAAACCATTGACTTTAACAGGGCATCATGTGGATTCTGTGCCTGGTGATGAATGACCATCACCAGGGTTAAGATCCTAAAGAGACCTGCTGTGTGGTGTCTCATTTAAATCAGAGGAAAGGCTCCAGAAGCATATCACCAGTACATGTTTCTTTC
>NW_009954194.1:3756636-3772281 GCF_000747805.2 Chaetura pelagica | reverse complement strand
TCCCTACCCTTTTCCAGTCCCTCCAAGAGGAACTGGGCCAATGAAACTGAACCATATTTATTTCTCTGCAAGTCTATTCCCGTGAAGTGTGTCCTTGAGCTTAAATCTACTCCAAAGATTTGAGTTAATAGAGTACATTTAACCTATAATGGTAAGATTAAGCAGAGTTTCTAATCATCTTTTCTAATGTCAGATGTTCTACTAATTAAGTCAAACATGGATGGCAATGTTTTGTCTTGAACCCATCAATGCTGCACAATGAAGTTTTGTTTCATTTACCTCCTTGGGCTGTAATGGAAAGTCTGAATGTTAGTGATGTCCTTAAGGTAACTAAAGGTTCAAACTCATCTAGAAAGAACCCAGGCTATGGAAAAATGGGGAATTAGGGTTGGCCTTTTGGGGGAAGAAAAGATAACAAGGGAGCTTAAACTGAAATGGAGGGATGAATATGAATTGTTCAAGCTGGCATAGGCTCTTCAACAGTATAAGTACCATTTGTAGAGGCAATTCCTGACATCCTGTCCAAGATTCTGTGGACACTCTAATATAGTGAATCATATTATAAAGTACAATATTTATGGATTTTGGCTCAGAATCTAAGCCCAGAAGTTCATTTACTTCAATGAATTTGCAGAATGATTTTCATACGGAACTTGGCCAAAATGAGGTGTTTGCAGAAGTCTCCTATCCTGTGAAAAATAAGCCTCCCTATTGAACCTTTGATTATAACACTGCTGAGAGAATGGGGCTTTACTCAGCTGAGAATTATAGATTTGACCAGTGGTGTAAACTGGGATCATATACAACATCTAAATGTGTAATGTAAATATGTTTTAAATGTCAACTGTGACTGCAGAAGGCACTTGGGTTTCCTACCTGCCAGCAAAGACAAGAGTATTAAGCACAGCTGAAACAGACCTTCTGTTGGTAGCAGAAGCCTGCCTAGCACACACCTTGCAAACAGAATGATAGTAAACATTTTATAGCCATGTGTAGCTCTGCCCATCTTTTTAACATGGTTTCAAAATCCATAGGGTTTTTTTAAGTTACTTCCTAAAAACAATCAGGAAAACCAAGCTTTATCCATATGCATGTTATTGTGAAAAATACTTGACATTCTGTTACAGTTCTGAATAGTAGTGGAGACCTTCCCTGGCATTTCTACCTGATGGCTGTCAGCTGTTCAGAACTTTTCCACTGCCCTGGGAAAGAAAAAGCCCTCGAGCTCTCATCACATGCAAAGTCTTAATGAGAAACTGTTTGTTTGTTTGTTTGTTTTATGGCTTAAATTCTTTTCAAAGGAGTAATTTAAAAATAGGGACAAACAGGTGCTATGGCACCTCAACAAACAAATTCTGTGATGACTCATTATTGTAGCAGTGTGTGCAGAATTGCCTTATTTACACAGAGCAGTAAGGAAGCCTGTCACGCTCACATTACTAAAACATCCTCTTTCAATTTTTCTGGAGTATCACTTGCCAAAGCCCAGGCAGTGCTCTGCTCACACTGAAGTGATTGCTTCAGCAGTCTCTACGGGTGATGCTTTAAACCAAATGCAAGCACCACAAACTCAACAGTTATCCAGCTTCATAGTCGCAGACAGGGACAAGCACATTCATCTCCACCTAAGGTACAGGTCTAAATAGGTCCAGGGGACCATCTCTAGAGGGATGGCTTCTCTTACAAGGTCCCTCTTAAGAGACTGTAGGTAGCTAGGTTGTAGGCATGTGTGTAGGCATGTAGCTGTAGGCATGTGTGCTGTACATGTTTAAAGGTAGGCATATGAATCCCCATGAATTTGATGCTTATTTTTAGAAGTCTGTTGTGAAAATACTCCCTTTCTAAAGAGAGTTTTTCAACATGTCTTAGCTATTATCAAGTCATTGTATCTCTTTTATATCTGGGAGAAGGCAACAATTCATTGCCTTCAAAACTATCAGGTTAAAAGAAATTTGAGCAGAGTGGACTTGGAGCCATTTTCCCTCAGAACCAGGGGAAGAAAACCAATAGATTATGGCTTCAGGGCTCAACTTCATTTTTCAGGAGTAACATACACTGTGGTCCAATTCTAAGCCACCTTCTTGGATCTCCTCTGATTTCACATGTAAATAATAGAGCTCCTACAGAAAGAGTTTGATCTGTGGATTAAGAGGTCACACAGCCACTGAGACTGCTGTGAGTGACAAGCAGTCACCCACATGAGTGACTATGAGCTATTGTAGAGCAAAGTAAGTGAAGCAACAGAGTTAAGCTGAGGAAAACTAGGGCAGAATTTGCTAATGTTTTGCTGCAGAAAGCTGCATAGTGCTGTGTTGGTGAAGCAGCCACAGGTAGCTTCAGAAAAGCTCTTCCCAGAGCAAAAGATGGTGATGGCTGGAAAATCAAACTTGCTGCAAAACACAGATTTCTCTTGTTTCCCACTAGTTTCAAAAGACTTCTAGCTACCATGTGCTTGGTCCAGAAACAACATCAGGAAATAGTACCACTTAGTCTCAATAAAGATATTTATGTCTGAGTTTGGTACATGAGTACTTAGACTTCTCAAACTACCTCATGATATGGTCTCATGACAGGTCATAAAAACAGGAGAGGCACAAAACCTCTGTCAGAGAAAGCTTCTTTGTACTAGACCACTGTTGGGTGGAGAGCTAACAGCTAGAGTGCACATCTCAGCCTTGCTCATGTATTGTGAACTTATGCATCAAGTATGTCAGGTCAGGAGATTGGACTGGGCAGAGTAATCACAGCCCAGGAGAGGGTCAGTGGCACTGCATGGGCAGAAGACACTCACCTAGATGCAGGGGACAACAAGACAGAAATCAGCTGTATGTTCCACACCATGTGGGGATTGTCAAATCTGCAAAGCATGAGCCTAAAATGCTGCTACCTCATCTGTTCTAACCCATATACTCTGAAAAATTAATGCTCATAATCTCAGCCTACAAGCAGACTTGTAAAGATTTACACAGAAGCTGGAGAATGGGTGTCATAAGTTTGGTTTTGCTCTGCCAGGGTATTTGCTTGAAATGGGGGGATTCATTCCTAGATTCCTCTGGGCAAACCACGACAACTGGAGCAAGGACCAAGCATCTCCTTAGTCTCCTTTCATATTAACTCAAGCTAAAAAAAGGTGTGTTTACACTGTCAAACGATATTAATACTCCACAGTTGTGCATTATGTTGCTTTTAGGATAGCAGCATCTTTTTTTTTTTTTTTTTTTTTCTGAAATATTTAGCATGTTATTTAGTAAAGTACTCTCCCTCAGTGCAGATGTGATTCTGGGCTCCCATCTGTTTCACACCGTGTAATTTCAATTACTTCAGCATAAGAAGTCACTGTTTTGTACAACCCAATTAATCAGAACTAAGTTCTCTGTCTCAGCATCTTAGACAAACAGGAAAAAGAGTTTGTACATCGAAATAATAATTTGAATTTAAGTTAGGGAAGTCAGATGAACAGAGAACTTGAATAAAATTAGTAGCATAATATCCATGAAATCTTGTTGCACCTGAATACAGTTCTTTCTGACAGTAACCCTGCAATACTATGGTTATTGTTGAGTAAAGAACAATTATAATTATTGCATTTCACTCGTAGTCAGTTTTGTACTTATTGGGTGATTTTCAGAAGCATAATTTTTTGCAATATTTTGTTTGGTAAGAATGATGGTTCTACATATAACAGACTGAAAAAAATTCACCCGATTAAGCATGAGAGAGTATTTTTAAGGTATCACATGGCATAAAGAAATAGATCAGTGTTCAGCATTTTTTGTTTGAGTATGTTAAAGTGTCTACTTCTGAATTGACCTAGAAAGGAAATATTTAATATATGAATAACCTCTGTTTTGACAAAATCCATGACCTCATCCACTTCAAAGCTATGTGGAAGTACTAACAGCTGGAACATGGCAAGCATAACTAGCTTAAAGGTCTTTAAAACAAACAAACAAACAAACACAATGACAAAAAAAAAAACAAAAACAAAACACTGAAAACATAACCCCCAATGTTTCCTGTTATATATGATGATATATGAGCATAAGCAAAAAGCTCCCATCCTGTACCTAGCAAGGCAAGGTCACTGAAGCCAGCTAAGCTACTATTAGTGGTGTGCCATGTACCTCACTTGGGTACCACTGTCACCCTTTCAGCAGCTCACAGGTCTGTACCAGTATCTGTATGTACTGGTGGGTACAGACACATACACTAGGTATGTATACATGTGCCTGGGGGGGGACACAAGTGTTCAGTGCATGGTCACACACCAGTCTGCCATGGCTTGGTTCATTTGGCTTGAGCAAAAGAACCAATGACTTAGAGAGGAACTGTGGCTGTGATGGTCCTACACAGGCTCAGAGTTCACCTTCTTCATCTGTCCCTTACCAGGGTGTAACCTGAGCTCCCAGAGAGCACTTTTCCAAACAGAGAGAAGCCAGCCTGGTTGTATCTGGAAACAAGAGCATGCTTTTTGTTTCTCTTCTCTCCATACTAAGTTCCTACCCTCCTCACAACTGCTGTGATGTATCTTTACTTTTCTTGAGGAAGATGCTACAACACACTCAAGACTGCACCTGCTCTTACCATGTCCCTAAGACACAGTGTTTGCTGAGGCAGCAGCTCAGAGCAGTTGGCCACCTCTCACAAAAGACAAGCACTTGAAATATAAAGCATTTACAAAATGGCTTAGGAATTCCTGTAACAGCAAATGTTGCTACTGTGAACTGAAAATACCAAAGGAAAAGGGAGGGAGCTGTTTTCTGAAGCCAGCTGGGAGGGACAGAGCATGGCTGCTGAAGCAGCTGGCCCCAATGGAGGAGAAAAGGTGCAGAGAATAACCTTGAGCCTTGCACGCAAGAGAGAGCTGAGCTGCGTGGAGTTTCTGCCATATCAGATACCTCCTGCAGCAACATCCTGCAGAGGCCTAAGGTTGCTGTAGCAACCACAGTAATCTGAGAATATTGAAAGAGAGAGTACCATTGTACCAACAGCAATAAAATTAACAAAGTAGAGCATGTCTTAAAACATCTTACTGCTCTCAGAAAACAGAAAAGGCCACAGAGCAGCTGTAAAGGAAGAAGGCAGCTCAAGGCAGGTGGGGTACCAAACGGGGTGTTACATGTTGCTGGATGTTAGAGCACAATAGACCCCAAACTGTAAACAGCAAGTCAATAGAGATTAGAGGTCTTGCATCATTTGTTGACATTTCTGCTGCCAGGTCCTTCCAGAAGGACAGTAATAGGAAAAGTTGCCAGCAGCCAGACTTCTAAATGAACTATAAAGGCAAGACTGACTCAGAGAGAAAAACACTTGAAATGGTAACTGATATACCATGTTGGGTTTTTGTCTATGGTATAATAGATCATTTTAAAATGGACTTATTATTTTCCCTGTGTCTGGAAGGAAAAACAAGGTGATTGGTCAGAAACTTTGATTCATTTGGGAAAAATAAGCCTGTTACACCAAGGACTCTTCTGTTTCATTTAGCAGCTGCAAAATAAGGGTTTAACTTTAGAGGGGACTTGAGAGAGTCCAACAGAGGCTACAAGGATGATTAAGAGACTGGAACACCTGCCTTATGAGGAAAGGCTGAGACACCTGATGTTTTTCAGTTTAGAGAGAAGAAGACTGAGGGGGAATCTAATTAATGTCTATAAATACATGAGAGCTGGACATCAAGAAGGCAGGGACAACCTCTTTTCACTTGTGCCCTGTGATAGGAGGAGGAACAATGGATTCAAACTCGAGTACAGGAAGTTCCACCTCAACATGAGGAAGAATTTCTTTACTGTGAAGGTTACAAAGCACTGGAACAGGCTCTCCAGATAGGTTGTGGAGTCTCCTTCTCTGGAGACTATAAAGACCAGTCTGGATGTCTTTCTGAGTGACCTGCCCTAGTTTTTTTGGTCCTGCTCTGGCAGGGGGGTTAGATTCATCCCTTATGCTTGACTCCTTTCTTGCATTAAACATGTTCTACTGGGGCTCTGAAACTCCATTCTCACCCATATATATCCCCAAAACAGCTTCACAGGGACACTGCAGCCACATGAACCCATAAGAAAACTAGAAATTTCTAGAAATACCATAGAAACATTCATTGGTTTCCTGAATGTCATGGAGAAGAGTGCATCAACCATAAACCAGAAAGATTTCATAAAGCACATGGACTTGGTTTATTTTTTTGCATGATGTTGAAGAGTGAGGGTCTCTTTGAAAGGGCAGAAGCAGTATAGGTGTGACGTTTTGAAGAGAGAGAGATGCAGGTGATCTTTGTTATGGCCAGCATGAGTTGGATATCTCTTTAATTGCTTATCTTGGATCTAACTTGTCCTCTTGGACCTCTGTTTAGTTTAACATGATATTCCATCAGTGTATTGTGATAATAAACAACTGTAGATCTCCAGCTGCCCTGACTTTCAAGGGATTTTGGAACACCTTTTTGCACTGGCAACATATTCTCCTACGAACCTCAAAGAAGGTTTCTCTTGAAATCTACTGAAACAAATAAGGATCATGCCATTAAGACCATGTTGTTCTGTGGAAAATACTTCAAGCCTCTGAAATTGAAAGTAATTTTTCTGCATGGAAGGCCAAGAGCCAACAAAATCCTGTGTATGTGTTTAATGCATAACTACAGGAGTAGCTCACCAGCACTCAGCTGGCATACGTACAAGAATTGTTTAAACAAAGATCTAGATAGGTATTTCTTGATTAGTACTGAAGTAATATTTTCCATTCAAATATATTCCTGTGAATAACCATTTATAATGTTTTTATAATACGATTTTCTATAACTGCATAGCCTTTTGTTTACCTATATTAAAAATTTTAAACCTTGTTATACTCTTTATTATAGGAAAGAAAAGTCAACTACTCGTGTGTAAGCAAACTATTAATCTTCTCTGTTACAGCAAAAGCCTGTTAAATTGAACAAATATTTATTCAATGATCATAATTATAGTGTATGTCAGTTATACAGTCCCCAGAGTATTGAATCTATGTAAAGTGTCTTTCAAATGCTGCAATTATTTTAAAGACATTTAAAAGTCCAGAGATTTAAGAACAAGATCGGTCTAGTGGACTGTGTAAAAAAGTAGTCTGGTCCTATTTTTTTGTTTGTCTTTTGTTTTGGTTTAGGGACTGATTTCTAAATTCTGCTAATCCCTGTAGAGGAGACAATTATTACAACCATTTTTATTCAACTAATTGTAGTGAATGTATTGTGAGAGAGATAAGTTAATGAATAATCAAAGTCACTTCATACTGATGATCAGATGTCTCTAAAAAGCAACAGGCTACAACATCTATATACCTTTACCATGGTTTAATCAGGTCACATCAGAAATAAACAAATTCATTCTCTATTCGTTTTTTAACTGCTAAAAATAAATGGATTCTTACCTTTCCAAAACTTCCTTTCCCAATCGCCCGCAATATTTGAAAGTGGTCAAAGTTAACTGCAAAATAAAGGAGAGAAGAAAAGGAAAATAATTTGTAAAGTGTTAAGTCAGAATCAGAAATCAGATTAAAAAACAAGACTGTTTCCAAGTAATGTAATTTTACTCTGTAGTATTTCCTTTTTCTCTTGAACACCAAAGTTATTTAATATTCAGGAAAGAGGAAGTTTGCTTTAAAATATGCTCCATTATTTTTATTCATCAACTCCTCTTGGTTCAATGCCTCCAGTGCCCAATATCTCAAAAAAGAAACATTTCATATTCCAGAAAGAATAAGACCTATTAAAAGGGTACTGGATAATTCAGGTAAGTTATATTATCTTCTTGCAGATGCATAGTAATACAAGTGTAGTATTTTTACAGCAAACACTGCAGGATAATTCCCATATTCTGTTACAGTGACGGGAGCTTGTCCCATAATGAGCTGGCAGGATCACTCCTGCAAAGTTTGCCACCTTAACACTATACAAAATGCTAATAGTGTAAGATTATTTCATAGATGCAGCATAAGTTGGATTTGGGAGATTTCATTTTAGCTTAGCAGCAGGATGAATTTACTCCTGCTTCCTGAAAATGTGACACCACAGTCTGCTCTGGACGCTGAAGGGGTTTGCTGTGAAGATGAGTGAGAAATTTCATTTCTCAGAAATATCGTTATTGGTCATGTTGCATGAGACTGAACACAGCATGACCTTCAAATCTCTGGTTCATTGGTACATCTGGTGGTTTTAAAAAATATCCAACAACATCCTGAAAAAATTGATACAGAGCCACGGAAATACAAATATGACAAAGTGTGATACCAGTTTTTCAGTGACTTGTCAGAAAAGCATCAGACTTGAAGATAAATTCAGTGAACCACAGTTGACAAAGTTCAGTGCAAGTTAACAGGATTTTTTTTTTTAAATTAAAACTTTCTTCTGTTCCTGGTTTTGGTCATGTACCTCCATCTATGAGCCTGTTATTGCCATAACAGGAATTGACAAAATTATGGAGACACACTGTCACTGGAAAAATGTGACAACATGAACAAACTCAACACAAACGTAACTCACGTAATCATATAGTCCTATGAAAGTTGTAAGTTTCATATACATCCAGCCACTAAAATGGGCTAAAATTGTATTTTCCCCATTTCAATAATATCCCATTTACACTATTAAAGTCACTTTTAATATAAGATTTAGGGTTACCCAGATGTTTGAGAAGCAAGATTGTCCATCAGTGACCTGCAACTGTGGTCTTTGGCCACAGATTTTACCAATGGGGCACTGTCTTGTAATTCAAGCTGGTCAGTATTGGTGTGATGGAACAAGATGATCAGTTTAGCAAAACCACCTTCCACACAGACTTGTGTCAACTTAAATCTTGCTCCCACAGGTCATCCCTCCCAAGAACATGTCCCTGAATGGAAGACTTGAGAGCCTGATGACTGGGATCTTTCAGTTAATCCTTAAATTTAAGTAGGAATTCAATATCGTATTGAAAAGATTCAGTACTGTGTGTTAATCTTATACATAATTTGATAGAGAAGATGCAGCGATTTTTTCCCACCAAGATGCTGGTGTCACCTGTGTCTCCCCCCTGTTTTCAAACCTTCTTATGTTTCCTGTTTATTTTATAAATTTGTAGCAAACACTTTCCTTAAAGAAAGCTTAGTTTGGGTTTATTCTTTACCTTGCACTAATTCAGCTGGGGCTAGTTCCCCCCAGAAAACTGGAGAACTGTAGAAACAGTCTGTAATTATCTAAATTTAAGTCAAGTCACATTTCAGAAGGACTTGACTACATTATCATCCTGAAGTGTCTCAGGTTTTGAAATACATCAGTTTGATGAATTATCTTGTTTTTGTAAAACATCTAAGATTAAGCATTTATGTTTAGCTATGACAAGGACTTATTATCCATAGAATTTCTATTTCTCTGTACTTCCTTTTTTTCATGGTGGTTATTGCTCTGAATTTCTAGAAAAAAATCTTATAATTTGATTTTCCTGTAAATTGGATTTCTGTAAGAAAGTAATTATTTAATGAGGCATCAAACCATGTAATTTAATCAGTAGTAAGCCAAATAAGTGGTTAAAAAACATAGCCACAACATGTGAACAAATTTTCTTAATTTTTATGTTTAACATGGATAGAAAGTGGGATGTTACATTTTCAGATCTTCATTAAGAAAAAAGCATATTTTCTTTCTACAAGTCACAGTCCCATAAGCTTTACATCAAGGTGCAATGATTGCAACATGTTTTGTGGAAGAGATAATAAAGATAATATTAAGTGACTATGGAAGTATGTAAACACACCTGAGCCTGCATTTGAAATGAGCCAAGCTTGCAGCCACTGGGGTTTTCTGGAAAGGTTTAATTCACTAAGTTGAGACAACTTGGTCTCTTTTGATCATTCCAACATACTCAAAAATGCAGATTAAAAAACTGGGGAAATTCATTAGGAAACAATAATAAAAATTATTTGACAGTTGACAGCAATACCAAATTCAGTTGAGTAAAACTAAGGTGTTTTGAGCAACAGTCCCACCAACACCACATCAGCCTTGCAGAAATCACGTTTGTGTTGCAGCCCTGATAAACAGTGAAGAGTCAGGCTAAGTTCACTGCCACCTTCGTATCTGAGTAGTCATTCTCCTGAGGTGTTTTTGCTCTCACACTCTCAGATTTTTTGGCTTATTCTGTTCATCACACTTTTCTTTTAGGTTTTGTATGCTCTTTTTCTCCCTTTTGGTGAACATTCAACACCACAGGGCCACCACTTATTCTGAGAAGAATTACAGGTCACTATGACCTCTGGCATTTCCAATGTTTAAAATACCATCAAGGTCAGACACTGCTATTTCCTCTGTGCAACTAGGATATCACAAGTATTTCATTTTTATCCTCTAAAACACAACACGTCTAACTCATGGAGCCTGCTGTTGTAGCTGATGGCATTTTTCTAGTGCAAAGCCCCACTGAGATAATGGTGTGGCTGTCAGAAGGACACTTGCTTTGGTAACAGTGATATGACTATTACTTTTTTGAAAATAGCTTTCTTGGTATCCTTTGCTCAAGAAGAAAAATAATATTTTCCAACTTTTTAAAGCACTTCTTTCATTTTACTGCCACAACATACTTTGGAAATCTTAGATATCAGCTCTGAATTTGAGTCTTAGAATATGGACATTTTTCAGAAATCCAAATTAGTTTATATTGTCTTCAGCTCATTTTTCATACAGGCAAGTCCATGAAATGAAACTGAGCATTAACAACCATATGAGGGATGTTTGTTTTTTTTCTGTTTCATTGATTTTCATCCATTTGGAAAAATCAAGAAGTATTATAATATCCCCTCCCCCATTTCCCACCTTCATCCCTAAAAAATTCACCATAAAATCCAAACTGAGAAGGATTATGAAATAAAACAGATATTTGGCTAAGGGAGAAAACCAATCAGCATTTGTGGCATCTGTTGCATGATACCGTATTAGAGTGATGGATGCCAGCAATGAGCTATATATGCATATAAATGAAAGTATTTTTTTCTTTCTATTTAGTCATGCTCAAGTAAACCTTAAATGTATTCTACTGCACAGCTTCAAGGCTCTGTAAGTAACTTTAAGTGCAAATATAACTTACTTTGATTATTTTCCTTGTTTTGACATAGCCCCCTGTGAAGTATTTTCCAGAGGTTTGATCTTGAATGAACAAAATTTTAGATAATGGTTATTGGGGTTCACAAGCCAAATGAAAGGTTGCACCCTGCTTCCCTGTAAAAGTAAAAAAATGTCATCCCAGCCATTACAGGTACTTGACCAAATATGTTAGTGTACTCAAACATCTAGGAATATGCAGAAAGATGATGCAGTGGTTTATCATCAACGTGGACATGGGAATCCCTGTTCTGCCACAGCCTTCTCTTGTGACCTTAGACAAGGGGTCCAATAGCTTCTGCCCCTGTCTGTACAAACACGAATCATTACACCTCTAAGCAATGTAAAACTAGATTTAAGAGGTATTTTAGTGCTCAGATACTCAAGTAATCAGGAGAGTAGTGACAGCCAATTCACGTAAGAGCACTTCATAAAAACCCTACAAAGATTGAAAGCAGTTTTCAAAGTATGGAAAGTGTACACTGCTGTGGAAGTGGAGGTACAGAAATTAGTAGATGATTGACTCCAACCCCACGTATCAAGTGGCCACAGAGTTGAGTGCAGACCCTGGCTCCCACTTGAGACCACACCATTTCTCAGGCACATCTTTCTGACTACATGAGCATTGATCGAGCAAATATTTGATATAAAACTTTCTAGTCAAAGATAAAATAAATATTTCTTGCTCTGCATCTCCCCAGGGATAAAGCATACTTTGGGGAAAGTATGCAGGTCACAGCTTATTGCGTTTTTACAGCCATACTGCAAAAGAACTGGGTAGTTTTAGTGGAAATGCCTATTAGTCTTTTTTTGCTCAAACTAACCGGCATTATGTGTATAATAATACCTGCTCATACAATGAAGTCTTCTATATGTGTCTACTCTGCTGCATTATTCATGAGTGGTACAGGGACTTGAATTCAAAAAGAAAAGTTAACTGCTATGTTGATGTGGTTCATTCATTTGTAGGTTGGCTAGTCTGAAATATTCTCATTTTTCCAAGTGTATATTACATCTGGCTCAAGAGGCAATAGTATATTGGATGGATTGTACACAGAGATGACAGCTGTTACTCTTACTGCAGATGAGGAATATTTATAGCATATATATATGATTAGTCCAAATACACTCAATAAGCATTACCCAAAAGCATTTTGTGTATTCAAGAGCAAATGTCCAATCCATGTGGTAAAATACACTTTTCACCTTAAACCTGCTTTACACCATAGAAAATTAATTAGGGTCCTCTCAATTAAAAACAAATAAAAAATGGAAGAACTTGATAAACATCTGAAGCTAAATTTAGACATTTTCCTTCTCTAGCTTCTTCTCACTGATTTATTTGGACTGTCTGGCAATAGTCAGAACCAGAACATCACAACTAAGGCATTAGGAGTTGTACAGTAAAGATGTATTTGTAACACAATATGCACTTCAAGAAACCTAGCTCATTTCTCACTGCTCTCAACATAAAACTAAAACAAGGAAATGTGATGTGGCCATCAGCTAAGAAAAAAGATTTTTCTTTAAGTCTGAGCGCTGTCTAAGGGGTTACAGACACTTTTCTGGGTGTTTTAAAGCTTCCTGCTTCTGTGTGAATCAGAGTGGAGTAATAACTATATTAGATTTTCCTTACAGGTTTGGCCTGCATGGTTTGACCTGAAACCCATTGGACATAACCTCTACTAGGATTTCAAACTGGTTCTGAATTCTTCTTTATATGTCTGCTTATTTTTCAGCTTTTTTTCAGAGAAAATTACAAGGCTGTGTAGACAGAACCTAGGCAGGGCTCAGCACCTATCAAAGCTTGTTAAAATTGCTACTGTGCTTCTTCACAAACCCACATAAGATTGATAACCATGTAGATTTAGTCATATATCTCATACATACTCATGAATGATGATCAAATGAATATAGACAGGACACACATGAACAGAGTTTAAAGTTAGGTTGGAGCGTGAAATTAATCAGAATCATTTGGAAGGGACTTTAAAGATCATCCAGTTCCAACCCCCCTTTCCATGGGCAGGGACACCACCCACTAGACCAGGTGTCTCCAGGCTTCATCCAGCCTGGCCTTGAACACTTCCCAGGGATGGGGCTTCCACAACTTCCCTGGGCAACCTGTGCCAGTGTCTCACCACCCTCACACTAAAGTAACTCCTCCTAATGTCTAACTTAAATCTCCTCTTTTCCAGCTTTGATCCATTCCCCCTTGTCCTCTCACTACACACCCTTGTAATAAGTTCCTCCCCAGCTTTCCTATAGGCCCTCTTCAGGTACTGGAAGGTCACTGTAATGTCTCCTTGGAGCCTTCCCTTCTCCAGGCTGAACAACCCCAGCTCTCTCCTGTCTTCATAGGAGAGGTGCTCCAGCTCCCTGAACATATTTGTGACCTTCCTCTGGACTCAATCCAAGTTCTTCTTATGTTGGGAGTCCTCGAACGGGACACAGCACTCCAGGTGGGATCTCCTGGATCTCCCAAGTCATTCTCCTCAGGACTGCTCTCCAGCCATTCTTCCTCCAGCCTGTATTTCTGCCTGGGGTTGCTACAACCCAGGTGCAGGACCTTGCACTTGGCCTTGTTGAACTTCATGAGGTTGGCACTGGCCACCTCTCCAGCCTATCAAGGTCCCTCTGGGTGGCCTCCTTTACCTCTTGGGTGTCAACCACACCACACAGCTTGGTATCATCAGCAAACCTGCTGAGGATACACTCAATCTCACTGTCCATGTCTCCAACAAAGATGTTAAACAACACTGGTCCCAATACTGACCCCTGAGGGACACCACTCATCACCTGCCCCCATTTCGACATTGAGCCATTGACCACAGCTCTCTGGGTGTGGCCATCCAGCCAATCTCTTATCCACCGAGTTGTCCATCTGTCAAATCCATGCCTTGTCGGTTTGGAGACCAGGATGTCGTGTGGGACAGTGTCAAATACCTTGCACAAATGCAGGTGAATGACATCAGTTGCTCTGCCACCATCCACCATCTCTGCAGCCTTGTTGTAGAAGGTCACCAGGTTGGTCAGGCACGACTTGCCCTTAGTGAAGCCATGTTGGCTGTCACCAGTCACCTCTTTATTTTCTGTATGCCTTGGCAGACTTTCCAGGAGGATCTGCTCCATGACCTTGCGAGGCACAGAGATGAGACAGACTGGTCTGTAGTTCCCTAAATCTTCCTTTTCCCCCTTTTTAAAAACACGGGCCGTGTTCCCTTTTTTCCAGTCACTGGGAACCTCACCAGACTGCCATGACCTCTCAAACACGATGGACAGAGGCTTAGCAATTTCATCCACCAGCTCCCTCAGGACCTGTGGGTGAATCCCATCAGGTCCCATAGATTTGTGCACCTTCAGGTTCTTTAGATGGTCATGAACCTGCTCCTACGGTCAGGGGTAATTAATTTTCCTAGTCCTTGCTTACACCCTCTGTGGCCTTTGTGTTGAGGCTGGAGCACTTGCCAGAGAAGACTGAAGCAAAGAAGTCATGGAGGATCTCAGCCCTCTCAATATCCTGTGTTGCTACCTCATTTGTTCCCTTCAGGAGAGGGCCTACACTCTCCTTGGACGTCCTTTTCTCCTCAACATAACTAAAGTAGCTTTTCTTATTGTTCTTAACATCCCTGGCAAGATTTAATTGTAGCAGGGATTTGGCTCTCCTAACCTGATCCCTAGCTGCTCAGACAACCTCTCTGTAATCCTCCCAAGATACCTGTCCTAGCTTCCACCTCCTGTATGCTTCCTTCTTCAGTTTGAGCTTTTCTAGGGGCTGCTTACTCATCCGTGCTAGCCCCTTGGAGTTCCTACTTGACTTCCTCTTAGTTGGGATGCAACACTCTTGGGTCTGGAGAAGATGATCCTTAAATATCAGCCAGCTTTCATGGGCCCCTCCGCTCTCCAGGATGTTACCCTAAGACGCTGTCTTCAGCAGATCCCTGAAGAGGCTGAAATCTTCTGAAGTTAAGGGTAGTAAGCTTTCTGTGAGCCCTCCTTGCTGCTCTAAGGATCTTGAGCTCCACCATTTCATGATCACTGCAACCAAGGCTGCCCTTGAGCTGAACATCCCTTACCAGCCCTTCCTTGTTGGTGAGGACAAAATCCAGCATAGCACCTCTCCTCATTGGTTCCTCAGTTACTGGGGAAAGGAAGTTATCATCCTTGCACTCTAGGAACCTCCTGGATTGTTTGCATTTAGCAGAGTTATTCTTCAAACGATGTCAGGGTGGTAGATGTTTCAACGGGTTTCTGTGAAATGGGACATTCCTATATGTTACTTGATTGTGGAACCTACACATTAGGAAGAGTTACTTAACTGAAGGACTAAAAAAGGCAGTTTCAAGAGCTGGTTTTATCTCACTATTGATGAAGCCTGATGTTTTCTGTTATTGTATTTAAGGGCTATGCATTGCAATTACATTCCAATATCTCAGTTCTTCAGGGTTTATGAGTGCTTTAGTCTCAAAATAAACTATTTATTATTATGTTAATTTTTTAACAATTATCCACAGTTTATTTGCAAGTAGAAAGCTTTTCAAATC
>NW_009954194.1:3738686-3756559 GCF_000747805.2 Chaetura pelagica | reverse complement strand
AGGGAAAAAAAACCCCAACACATTCGAAATTCAGGTAATCTTGCTTTGAACTTTGAAATGCATCTCAGTCTGATACTTGAACATTAGTTTACACTAAAAAAAATTGTTCTTAATGGAGAAAAATATGACTTGATTTGAAAATGTAAATTTTTTCTGCTTTATCAATTGAAACAAAGTATTTCATTTTGAAGTGATATGATTTTTTCCATTTTAAATGATGACAGGCAGATTACAGCAATACCCAGCTTCTACTCTGCTGCAACTCCAGATGAAATTCAGAATAATATCCATCTTACAGAAGGAAACATACACTGGCATTTCCTCAGCCAAAGGGAATAATTTCTCTATTATCAAAAGACTTTCCAGCTTCTTTATTGGTCCAAAGTGGTTTATTTTGCAGCACTTCAGTACTACACTGTCCTTCCTTGTGATGACGACTGTGTCCAATCATCTAGATGATGGTGGTGTTGCCTAGTCTATATCTCCCATGCAGGGGTACCCATAGCTCTTTCATGGTGCATACTTTGTTCACTCAGAGGTGGTGATGTGTTGGATTATAGGAGATCTAACTAGGTACAAGATTTGTATCTCTAGAAGGGAGTGGGAGCATCAGATTCCAGCACCTTTGAAGAAGTGTCGTGTCACAGAAATGTAGTTTAGCTTTGAAGTGACCCAAAACAAAATCAGGGGTTTGTACTGCATTCAGAGAATCCCATTTCACACTGTAGTGTTAAAAGTCTATTTTTTCCTAAATGGCTGGGAAATTTTCTGGATGCATTAGTTAAAATGAATACTTTAAAGAACAAAAACAGTCTACCATTCTCCAAAATCCTACTAAAACAGACTAGAAAAATCCTGTGAATCAGCTAATGATTTACACTGTTGGAGAAACAGGCATATGTTGTCACCATAAATAAATTTGTAATTCCAAAGAAAAATAATATTTTAAAATATCCAAGCAGCTAAAGAAGAAAATGTTAGGAGCAATTCTCAAAACTTTGCTTCCCTTTTAGAACGAAATTCCTTTTCTAGTGCTATTCTGTAAAAGCTGTAAAAGAAATAAAGATCTGATTTTGCAGTCACAAGAAAACTGCAACTCCTTTGTAAACAAGAATGGGTTTGAATCAAAGATCAAATGAACATTTCTCTCCAGAGCTGTTTACACCTCTAATAAGGCAAAACAAAATCATACTGTCACTAAATACATCTAGTCTGCAAATATAAAAAGCAGCTACCTGAAACCTGTTTAAAAAAGTTTTGTCCTTGGGCAAGTAGTGCAAGTTGCAAATCCTTATAGCTTTTCTTTGAAACTACTGAGAGCCATCTTACAGTCTCAAGATCTCTTCTGAAAAAAATGAAAATCATCACCAAAAAAATCCCCTAAAAACATGTTTTGAGGGATGTGGGTGTCATCTGTGAGCCACTTGGAGGGATTTACAGGTAGCAGAGACTTGTCAACAAGCCATTTGAAGCCAGCACAAAAAGTCCTTTAGCTGTAAATTGCAGAGGATTTTGATCTAAGAACTTTGTCATTCTTTTTTGCCAGAAGTCTACTGAAACCTTGCTCAGTGGTAGCCTTCATCAGAAGCTCCAGGGACTGCAGGGGTTGTTGTGATTGTTATCCCTAGCAAAAACAAAAGCTTATTGCTCTGTGAAAGGTGTGGGAATGTTTGGAATTTGTTTTGTTCCACAAGAATTTTAACATTGATTTGATGAAATCAGCTATTTCTTTCTGAAGGACTGAGCACAAATAGGTGTTTGCTGGCACAAGTTAATTGCACTGATCAGAAGTGCTCTTGTACAGCATATATCTCCCATTGTTCTTGGGAGCACTGGATTTAAAAATAAAGCAAATATTCTTTGTTTTATGCCTCTTTAAAGCTAGTTCAAAATTTAACCATAATAATTAATTATCAGAGAGTCTGCTGTGCTGGAAAAAGAGAGTAATTGAAAAGTAAGGTTTTGAAAAACTGACATAGTTTAATTGAGTAAATATAAGAAGAGATAAGAGGGGACAAGAAATACTTTTTCAATACCAATGAAAGCAAATAATTATCTGCATTTGGGGTCATTCTGATAATTTTTCTTTGTTCCTGCTTTTCATTTCACCTCTTTTCCACTGAACAAGGAAGTGAATGAATTACAACATGAACAAGTCTTCACTGATCTGAGCTGAAATTACAAAATCCTCAAAATTGATTTATTATTATTTTTGCTTTGCTATTCTTGTCTATCTCTGTCCATGTGGAGTGTGTGTGCATTCATGCTCTTTTTTTTTTTCTTTTTTTTTTTTTTTTTCTGAAATCAGAATGTTTAAAAAAATACTTATTTTCATTTTGCATTTAGCTTTTCACAGGAAAGATTTCTGTTTTCAGACAGCCTAATAATGAGAGAAAATAGAAAATACTTGTATTTCCCAAGATAAGAAGTATAATTTATATGCTCTAGAACTTACACACACACCAAAATTATCTCTAAAACCATTTCACCAACTCTATGTTTTTGACCTTCTTTATGATTGAGAACACACTTGATCATCCAGGTAAGAGACTTGCTCTATGAAAACTTGAACTTCATCTCTGGCACATTGCAGACAGCAGGAATTTTTTTTTAGCATCCTCTTTAGTGGCAGGATGGACATTTAGATTGGATTAAGCTAATTGTGACACCTTATGATAAACTACAAAGCTAGTTTTGTTAAAAGTCTGGTTTCAAGACAGTAGGATAAGATAGTCACATTCATAGGGGAGTTACAGTACTTTTCAGTACAGAGTTTATATAATTTATTTTACAGAAATTATTTGGTTTACACCAAAGTAGAGATCAAACTCTGATCTCTGTCCCATTAAAATATGCTGACTCTATATTCATGTCTGAGTGCAGATGATAAAGGTAATGACACATTTTAAATGATCTGTTAAGCAGCTCTTTTGATTTAGATAGCAATACCAGGAAGATGACGAATTAGCCTTCTGAAAATAAATGGGAATAATAACAAGCATCCTGTGCCAAAAAGAGTTAAGCTTATACAATCTAAAGTAAAATTGGTATTATTTGAAGGCAAAGTTGCTAATTTAAACTAATGAATTTTAAATTGTTTCTTATTAATAAAGAAATAAAAAAAGCAAATGGAGCTGGAAGAGCTGGGCAGAAAATACAAGGAACATTAAATGTGTGGTGTCATTGCAAAAAGTCAGCTGAACAATATAATAATCTAGTGATTATTATTTTTTTTTAACATCAGTGAAAATTATAATTAAAGATCCCTTTTCATTGCTAGGAAAACAGTTTTCTATGATAGGACAGTTGATTCAGAAAAGCTATTAACATAGTTGCAACACTGGAAACATCAAAAGTCATCAGTTAACATACTAGACCTTATCACAGCCAGTGAATAACAGGGAAGCCTTTGTGAGTCTTCATGTTGTTCACAGCTCTTTTGAAGTGTAAACTTGACATCGAAACTGAGGAGAAAAGTTTCAGGATCTCCTCAACTGTAAAATGTCTTTAAGGCTTTCTTGTAAGTGATGAAATATAACTCCCTTTTGTTGAGAAAAGAGTTTCTGATCAACCATGTTGCTTCCTTACAAATGAGCTTACGAAAAGAAACTCTGAATTCTAGTGCCATGAGAAATAGGTTAATAGGTTCATTCAACAGAAAAGATACTACTTCAGATAATGTATTGCTAACATTCAGGAGGTCTAAATTCCACTTTAACTGCAATAGGCTTCCTTGTGAGATCAGGAAACGTACCATAGACTATGAAGAATCTTTTTTCAGCTAGGAAGTGGGAATACTCACCTTCCTCAGAGTTACTATGAGAATAATCTCATTAATAACTGAACTAGAAGGCTTTCTGAGGAAAGTTGCTATGGGAATAAAATGCTGATTTTCAGTGTTTTCTCCTACAATAAAATTTACCAGAGTGATCCCCAGGTGAAGGAAAATTCTTTAAATGAAATTGCCAACAAAATTCTCAGTGAGACAGTGGTCAACCTTAACCACACGGAAGCCTTTATAATGCCAAACATGCCAGCAGGAAGCTAAGAAACCTCTTTGCTTTACAATCCTTTGGCAGTGCCTCCCTGAACTCTGTTCTTGCAATGCACAATATCAGAAAATGAGACTTGATGCCAGGTTAATGAGAGACTAGGGACCACATGAATAGAATTTTTCCTGAACACATACATAGACTATGAGCTGTTCTCCTCTTTTTCTTCTAAATTCAGATCCCAAGACACAAGGACTCTCCAGTACAGAAGACTTGAAGAAAATGTCAAGTATTTTGTTGCTGTCTGGCATCAAAGTAGCATCACAGAGTCTAGCAGAAGCTAGATGCCTATGTACTAGCCAGATTTCAATCGACCTTTTAAGCAAATGTAACAACTTTAAAGAAGGCTGACCTCCTCCATTAACTTCACCTGTTAGCTCACCCATAGTTATCCATCCTCTGCAATTAAGTGACTTTCACTATGTACTTCAGCATTGAAGTTACATCCTAATAAGTCTCGTAAATGTTTAAAGGTTATACTTCTAAAAAATAAAATCCATTTTAAGGGTGGAGCCTCAAATACAAATTTTTGAGGTTCCAGAGGGACTGACAGGAATCTAGTTTTACAGTCCTGTCTTTTTTTTTTTAGATTTCTGGATCCAGAAAGATGCTGCTTTTTGATTCTAGCTAGGCTTCTTACTGTATGAATCATTGCATTTCATAAGAATCACTTCACTTTGACTGCCATTTTGGAGTAAAAGCAGGTCTTCCAAAGGTTTTTTACCTGTTTAAGAGCTAAATTCTATTTATCTAATATGATTGATTTTTCCCAACTTCACTTGAAGCAATATCCTGAGTTATTAGTTAACAGTAAAACACTTTTCAATTCCAATACTTAATTCACTTTTGGCAACTGTTTTCCTTCAGGCAGTATAGATATTGTAGGGGAAAAAAAAGCTTCATAGTAGCAGATATATGTAATTCATAAAGAACTTGCAGAATTTCAGTGCAACACAAATTTCTTCATCTCAAGATTCACAGGTAAATATTAAATGATGAAATTGGTAGTTTGGGTACTGAGACTGGAAAAGACGGATTGACTGCTGTACATAAATGGCCACCTAAATGCAGAAGTTCTTTTACTTGGAGCTGATGACTTATTTTCTGATTATTGCACTACTTGCCTCTGGGAAATCCTTCCAGTGATGAAGTAAAGGTTGTTTCAGTCTGATAAAAGTATGTTTATTTACACATCATACGCATTTTGACAAAAGCTGTTAAAACCATGATTGCTGAAAACAGTAAATACTAATAAGGAAATCAGGAGTTTCACCTTATCTAGCCACTGCTAAGATTAGGAGTAAAATATGGCAGATTTAAACATGAAAGACAGATGCACTCAAAAAACAAAGCATATCTACCTCATCTCCATTCCAAGGCTTTCTTGCCAGCTGCCACAGAGGTGACTAAAGGGACAAAGAGGACTTCAGATCAGCCACAGTTCACAGGTTATGCCTGGGGGTTGGCATTGACAGCCTCTTTAAGCCACAGTCTAACTTATAAAGATACTGTGTATCACCACACAACAGGAGCAAATAGAAAGATTCTTTTGATGTAAGGGATGTGCAGCTGACATTAATGGAAAGAACATAACTTCTAATTTCAACAACAGAAGTTATTAGCTGCAAAGCATAAACAAATAGTGAATTGCAGAGGATAAAATTACTCAGTGTAGCAGAAGGTTGGTTAGTCTCAGTGCTTGAAACATTTGGTGGCATTAAATGTGCTTACACCAATTCTCTATTATTACAGAAATAGAATCTCAAATAAGTTTAATTATAGATGTTAGATGAAAATAATGAATATTGGTGACTCAGTCCAAGAGTTCCCTACCACATACACTGGGTTTGTTTTGACGAGACTAATATATGTATAAAAATCTATGCATATATCTAGAGAAAGAGAACTATTCTGTTAAATACATGTATATCTGCATTTTATTTTCTTGACTAGGATAAAATGGTAAATTAGTAGAGCAGAGGTTCCTCTGGCTGTTTGTGAAAAGAATATTAAACAGTCTTGGCTTCTTCACAGTGCAGAACAGAAAAGCTTCAAAATAGCAAAAAAAACCCCTGCTTATTCCCACCACCAACCTTATCTTCCTCTTTGGTTTTGTTTGTTTGTTTGTTTGTTTTTTCTTCCCCTTTTCTGTTATGTTAATCAACAAGTACAGGTGACAAAAAGACTAGAAATCAGTTTAATATTACTAAAGACTCGAAGAAAGATATTGCATGTGACGATAGTCAGCATTCTTTCCTAGATGGTCTTCTGGGCTGTATTTTTCTTTTCTAAATTAGAATGCCACACTGCGGAAGGTTCTTTGCAACATCCAGGATATCCTGTCACTTGAAACACCTGATTGTCATTGATCTGTATGTGCCTGTGGATCAAAAGATGTATATGATCTGCCTAGTACATGAAGCTTAGGAGGCTTAGATCTGGTCCTGCAGTTACTCATTTGTACACCCAGGAAAGCACTCAAAATTCTCTGCAGCTCACTAGAAGCAGTGAGAAAACTGAATACCCTAAGCAGTATCTTCTCTGTGTAAGGGACAGCAACGACACTGAAAGCGTCACTTGGGGCATTTTAAACCAGTGTCTGTGCTTTGACACCTGATAGACAGATGGTTCCCAGCTGAAGAGAACCAAAGGTCTGAAGTCAGGGCAGTGCTCACGTAAGTGCTGAAACCACTGGAAAAAGTATTTCTTCGCTGTCACAGCTTAATCTTTTCTAAACAGCAGACATGACCTCTCCTCACTCTCAGAAAAGCCTTGTGACAAGCTATTCAGAGAGAAGATGCTATCCTAGCAAGAGCTAGGATCTGCTAGCCACCAAACATTCTCCTCTTGTACCTCCTGCCTTCCACAGTCTACATCTGCTACTGCCTGGGCAGCCATTCCCTAGCTGCTCTCTTCCACTCATCTGTAGAGAGCTCCCGAACTCCAAAAACATAAGAATTGCCTTGCTGAAAGTTTGGATCACCGGGAAAAGTTCTCTGAGTCTTTTCCAGCAGCTTTGAGTATTCAGGAGTGATGGGGTTTTTTTTTAGAAGATCAACGAAATCTGCAAGAAAGTCTTTCAACATGAGATTTTTGCAGAGAATTTCACACATTTGGTCTAAGATATTTTTATCTGCTATTATTATTTGCACCATAAAACAATCTAGTTTAACATGTTTGCTTAAAAACTTCAGTAAAAGACCTCAAAGACATATCACTGGGCTGGAAAAGAGTTGGAAATAAAGGCATAATTGGCATAATGTTGCTGAAAAAATGACATGCCAAGGCTGGGCAAAGAGTCTCATGAAGCTGCCTTAGACTTCTTATTAGCCTTTTCCTGCCACTGTATCCAAACCAGTCTCAGTAAAGGCTAATTTTGTTTTATAGCAGTGCCCTGAGTATAAGAGCATGTAGCTATATCTGCAGTTTTCACAGGTTAAAGCAGTTAAATGTGAAGCTGGACTTAAAATGAAAACTTTTTTCTACTTCTCAGAAAGGATCTTTTCATTAGCTTTTGTTCTTTGACTTCAAACTCTGTGTAGCAGATCCCAGTGCCTAAGCTGTGGTATTGCCCCAAAAGAGTTTGCAGGTTTTATAGTTTGGACAAAGATGAATCTAAAGCTAACCTCAAAAGGAATAAATACTATCTTCATAATATGTGAAAAAAAGTCCAAGGGAGAGCGGTTTCAGAAATGTGTGAAGGACACTCAGGAGGCCAACAACGATTTGGTGATTATATTGAATCTCTGTTTTAACAGGGTGGATAAGAACAGTCTTCATCACTCAGCAAGGGAGAAAGAACAATATCATAAGGAAATAATAATTAGTGGAAGGATTAACTCAGTTTGCATTTCTCAGTCTTCAATAAAGGAACAGCATGTGTTCACTTATCACTGCAAAAGTAGGAAAAAGAAGGAAAACATTGTTTATCCATCGCAGGATATTGTCTCATAGTATATTTCTCTTACTTAATATAACAGTCTTTCTTACACAGAGCAGCGTTGGCAATACAATGACAAAGCCACAGCTCTATATTTTTCACTATTAAATCAAGCTAAAAATGGAAAGGCAGAAAAGTACATCAGCTGTAGTTTCCAAATGTCAAATAACTGGATTTAAAATATTTTTTTAAAAAACAAAGAAAGAGACAAAATGAGACAGAATGTGGAAATAAATGCAAAAGCAAGAAAATATCATCAGCTAGAAGTAGGGGGCTAAAAAGCACAGATTTAATTCATATTTCAACTTGAGTCAGATAAACAAACTGTAGGGTGGATTTGATGAATATATCCAAAATAAGCTTTTTCAGAATAGAAAAATTTAGAAAAGGATTAAAGAAATATAAAATACAGGCTTTTATATTATGATACTACATTAAGAAAAATACTTCTGGGGCTCTAAAATTTGGGAAATAAATTTCAGATTCATCAACTATGTTTAGTTATCATTAAAGCCTTAAAAACCTGTATAATAGGCTACAATAAATTAGAGTAATGCTTTCTAAGAAGAGTTTCTTCAACTTACATGTAAAGTGCATTTGTCTTAAGTATAGAATGCATGAAAACAATTTCTGTGTCCATATTGCACCAAATAGCCATGTCAGAAAGTAAGGTACATTTCTAAGAATGGAAGTATTATAGAATTTATGCTCTTGTGTCAAGACCTGCAACAGAGATCACAGAAAAGAGTTGTAGGAGACAGGCTGCACTTTCTTTATGTTTGTCAGATTTTGGTAAGCAAGGAGTCTGAAAGGGAAAGCCTGGTAATACTCATAATTGAAGCAACAAATGCCATTGTTTGTTTCTTCAAAAATTAGTGTTTTGTAAAGGTGTAGTACTAGTGTCTACTAAAAAAAATACCTGTGCAAAGAGGAATTAAAATGAAAACCCAGAAATACCTCAGATAAGGAGTAACATCTTGAAGTGTATAGTATAATGTTCTTTTGCATACACATGGTGTACAATGTATACAGTATAATGTTGATTTTCTAGCAGTTTAAAATGAAATCAAAGGATCTTCCATGAGTTACTCTGTTAAGAGACTCAGTTCCACTTCCTGATAAGTATATTAATATTCAAACTCCTCAGGTACTGAGGAGGTGCAGGCATCTTTGGATCCATGAGTGCTCCTCTGCAGACACTGTACGATATGAACAGGCCTTTCTGATAAAGGGAGTAGTTTCCTGGGATCAAATACAGAAACAAAATCAAATACAAACAAAAGCCAGAGTTATTCTTCAAAAGAGCTAATGCATGGGTGGAATTGCAGAGGTTTAGCACCTGTGTGCTTCTTTAACCAAAGGAGAAAAAACCCCAGACACTTGTATGTTCTGTTTCTGTGAGCACCCTGTATTTGTTTCTCACGCAAAATTGTGGTTGAGTCAAAGGAAATTCAGACTATTATTTAGTTAAGACAACATCGTTTATTGCTAGTACAAATTTTTGACCTTTGCAAAGAATAATCTTTTACTTTTCCCTGTTGTAGGGGAGCTTTCATAAACACACAAAGTTCATAAGTACAGCAGAAAATTCAGCAACAGCTCAACACAGGATTACATTAGGCAGTAAATAAGTAAGTAATGTATTGTAATCAGTTTAACTAGTTCATGAAATTAAGCAGAATTGTGCTCAAGAGAGATCAGACCACCTGATGTGCATACTTCTTACCACTGCTGCTCTTCTCCCTCTAGAAAGTCCGTGTCTGTCCTGCAAAGTTTGGTGGGCAAGTCTTCTGCTTTTATCCCTTCCCCACATATGTTTTACCATGAGAGGATACTGTGGAGCTCCAGTATCAGGCTGAGCTTGAAGTTTTCTTTTTCAGAAATTGTTTGTTTGTATTGTTTGATCCCAGTAGTAACCTTTTCTATTCCCCAGCTTTCTCACCATGTGAGCATTAGCTCACTCCAGGTAAGTGAAAATACTGTGAAACCACCACAATTCATTTAACAATCTTATCCTCTTTTCTGCCCATCAGTGCTTGGTCCCTTCTCACTGGGTTTAGCATGAGGAAGGCTTGTGGTCCTATTTTCCCAGCTTTGCTGTTTAATGAGGAAGCTAAAGAAAAAAGTCTTGTGCTTGACCGACAAACCCCTGCTTTCTTCATTCCTAAACTTACATTCAGAGGACACTGTATAAAGACAGTCCTGGCATAAGTCCTACTTTATTTTGCTACCTGTGTACAAGATCATAATTATTCATTATTTTTTCATCCCGATATTTTCTTTGTCATTTTCTAATGCAGTTAAGGGCAGCATTTCAGGCTGAACTTTCTCCGTTCACTGGACAGCATGTTACTCTAGATTCACAATAAACTGCATTCCCACATTAATGCTGGCTTGGTAACCCACAATCACTCTTCTACATCAAGGAATCCTTCCACTTTCATGCCAGACGCCAACAATGACCCAGTGGATATCACAGTGCAGCCCTGTAGACCTTTTACCCTGTGTTCTGTGAGAGTGTGCCTGTGAGGGTTGTGTGCAGCCAGTCTCATGATGGCACCGGCAGAAGTGAAAGACTGATCTTTTGAACTCTACTAGAACCACAGCCAATATAGTACAGTAGAGTCAGGTTAATGTATCTATACATTTGAACATGATTTTTCCATGGAAAAAACAAGCATTTACTTTTCCAGTGTGCTGCTTCTTCCACCATTCAGCTTCTCTATTCCTGCAGAGCCCAGGTCTCTGAAAGCTTGCTATTGTGAAAAAGAAAACCAGGGCAGCACCTCACCTTTTCACTGCAAGAAACACCTAACAGAATGAATGACAGACAATTTATGAATTTTTATGAGTGATTGCAAAATGAAGGGTGCCAATATTTAGACAACAATCTTGCTTTATCTAAGTTTATTTCCCATTGAGATTTTTCCCTGAGTCTTTGAGCTTATCTTGGTTGATGCTTGGTTAGCCATGAATTATTTATACTTAGTTATCCAAAAAGTCTATCTTGTTATCCAGGTGCACTACAGAAAGCCCACAGTAACATAAATAAAATGTGACCTCTACTGAGCACTTCCAAGATGAGAAGCCACTGAGGAATGCCCTAATAGTCTTGAAAATAGGTGTCATGCCAATCACTTGTGCAAATACTGGAGGGCTACAAAAACAACAGCAGAGGCTGATATGATGCCATTGTTAAAGAGAGGTCCTGACAAGTCTATTTCCACCAAAGCAGAAAATTAAATCTTGGAATTGTAGAAAATATGTTTAGCAAGGACCTTGAAAATGTATCTAGTCCATCTCTAAGCCATTCCTGACAGAGATTTTGTTGAATCTGGATGATGGTAAAATAAAATTGGTAGATACTTCACATGTCTCTTGAGAGAATCTTGGTTCTAATCCTGACAGTGTGGGGTACACCAGATATTGCACACAATTTTCAGGACAGCCAAATGGGGGAACAAACAAGAGGTTCATTTGAGGGAACAGGAAGCAAGAAGCTAAAATGGAAGAGAAACTCATGACCTTATATTAAACTTCTGATATAATTATCATACAGTGTCTGAAGACCTTCATGTTATTTGTGTATATTGCAACAAGGCTTAAAAAAAAACTAAACCAGGAAGATAGTGAACAGCTGTTTGTGGTTGTAATCCCATCATATTCCTCCTGAACCTCCTTTGCCACAGGCCATGCAACAGTGTGGCAGCTTGTGACTCTGTGACCACCTGGAATTAACATACTGTTCTTTTGTGTTCTCCTTTCTACCCATATTCCCCTACTGTCTCATACCATGCTGTAACTGTAAGCTCAACACTGATGACTGGTTTGTTCTGTGATTGTACAGACACTAGCAGTAGGGTTTCTGAAATTTACTGCACTACAGATATTGATTATTTCATGTCTAAAGTCCAATAAATGGAAAACAAAATTGTATATAATTCAACATGGTCATGAAACAAAAAATAAAAATCCAATTGTCTGGATCTTATTTGTCTAAAATCTTCATATCCAGCATAAAATAATGCCCTCAGCATCTATGTTGTAGATATATTTTTAACACAAAACTGCCCTGGAGCATTTTTAAGTCACAATGTGGTATTCCTACACAATCCAGTTCTGAAAGGGAACATTCATCTTTGCAAAGGAAGAAGTAAAATGCTACAGAACCAGCCATAGAAATTGTATGAACAAATAAAAAATCCAGCAGAAATATTAATCCTGCCTTATATTTATTACCTTCACTAACAAAAGGTATTTAGATTGTAAACCCTTTATTTAACTGTTCTGTAGGGCTATATTTTATGAAACAATTACTTTGAAAAGACTATGTTATTAGCTTTGTGATTGAAGCTCTTTGCCGTTGCTGCATGAATGCCTCAGAGATGATCCATGACAGTTTTGTGGCAGCTGCCTGATGAACACCATCATACCACTGACATGAACTGGACACTCTATTTTGAATCTGCCTCATTTCAACTTTAACCATTGCTGTAAATTGGCTCCAACTGAAACCCTTGCATGTCATTTTTCCCTATGTCACTTTTACAGTTCTTCAGCTTCCAGTGCACTTTATATAAACTCAGCCATTATGCTCTGAGTTTAGCTACCTGAATCCATATTAGTTGCAGGCTCTTTTGTTAGGATCTGTATCTATTTTTATGCTTTTGGTACAAGATGGCCTTTTCAGCTGCTGGTCATTTAATAATGCCTTTTCTGCAACTCATCAGCAACTTAAAATCCTTCATTTAAGCTGAAAGTTTTTCTACAAAGAAGAGAGATAAATCAATTTTAAATTACAACTTAGAATTCAAAGTTTAACTCCAGAGGATAGATGCTGTATTCTCAAGCACACAGGATTTCCATTGAACTCTGTAGTTATGACAGCATATGAAGCCTATGACAGTTATGAAGCCTTATGATTCAGGCAAAGCAGTGGGGTTTCAGCACTTCCTTGAGGTGTAGTCAGGGACTGGCCACACAGAAACAAGCCATGACTTGCTGCTATGCCTCATTTCCCTCACACAAGACTACAGTACTGGGGCACATCATGTCACACTGACCATCAGCAAAGGAGTGTTCAAGCTCTGTGGCTTCAGGATGTTCAGTGAAAAGTTCTTTGGAAATGCGTATCTGCATCATTAAATGTACGACAAAAATAAAAACAAGCTCTTACAAAGTTCATAGAATCATAGAATCCTAGTGGTTGGAAGAGACCTCGAAAGATCATCTAGTCCAACCCCCCTGACAGAGCAGGGTCACCTAGAGTACATCACACAGGAATGCATCCAGGTGGGAAGTTCAGTGCACTTTTTTTCCTAAATGCAACAAAAGTGACTTTTTAAGCCCCAAATAATCAAATACAATGCCCATATCAATTCACAAAACCAGCTTCTAGTCTCTAACAGCTTTGTTTCTTACCCTTTCCTCTGTATCTTCCACCATAATATAGGCAAATATGTTACTACTTTTTGGTAGTAGTAATATGTCTCCCAAGTCAGTTTTTTTTTCTAAATGACTCTTTTCTACTATTTCACTATTGTTAAACATCACTGAAGTTTTAACAGAGGAGGGTCAAGGTAATCCAAGATGGAAGATACTCTTTACAGTAACCTGGCTGTTTTAACAGTAACAGTAATATATTTGTTACTTGTGATGTATACTGAGAATTTGTAATGAACATTTACAAATGTTGAATATTCCTCTCACCTTTCTATTGCCATTTGTGTGAACTTGTTGTTTCTGAAGAGCCAAACATGAGGAAAGACACACTCTTTTGCTCTCCTGTTATTAGCCCTGGATACACATACTCAGGAGAGGACAGTTGTTATGAGAATACGAAACATTCAAAGTAAAGAGAGTCAACATTCCTTTGCTTCAGCAGTATTAACCAAAAAAAATAAACCATTTTCCTTTTACCTTCATGCTGAATTGACTACACAATTAGTGCAGTGTATTGTCTGTGTTTTCTAAATCTTTGAAAAAATGTTATAGTTCCAAGCCATTAAAGTATCTAGCTTTGATTAGAAGTAGCTATGCTGCTACGACAGACCTAGCTGCTTACCCAACCTACACAGCAAAAAAATCAATAACTGAAATGTATTTTCCATTGAGCTTCTTTAGCCAGGGTATAAGCTCTAGGCAAACAAAGGAACTTGTTCACTGGATTTTCTTAGCTTTTCTTGTGCTTTAATCTAGGCTGAGAAGAAAAAAAAAAAAATGAGATAAATATAGCATGGTTTTACCAGAAGTTGTTTGCACAAGAGTAATCAGATACTTTTCATTTTGTATATGGTAGAGTTGGTTTAGATTTCATCTTTCTCAATTTCAGTAAAGTGATATATAAGACACTATAAGATAGCCAAGCAAGGTGAAAATTCACTGGCAAAAATGCAAGGTGGGTAACACAGGAAAAAAATGTTATTTCAAAACAAGAATTATGAGGTTGTTGGGGTTTAACAGCAAAAGAGATGAAGTCTGCAAATCATCCGGTTGAATATTTACACAAGATAAAGTCCACAAGTGGACTTGATACATGGTGTGATGAAAGTGTTGATAATACAATGCATAAAGTAATGGAGAATCAGAACATCATAAGGAAGGAAGTGTGTGATCCTCTTTGAGAATATGAATAATAGAAATGGACCAAAATTCAGGCATTCAAAATGCAAGGTCATGCACATAGGAACACAAAAAAGTTCTTCTGCAGACTCTAGCTCATCAGCAGAAATTACTGAACTGGTGAGCTAACATCACAGGGCAACTGAATTATCTGTGATTTACCCATGAAAAGGGCATATGTGGTTACAGGCTGTACCAGGAAAGTTATTTCCAGTAGAGATCAGGAAGTATTTTTTCCAGCACAAGGTCCTGATGGAAACTCACCTGTGTATAACTCATTCTGTGTATAACTTGGGTTACCTGTGTGCAACCAAGACAAGTTCAAATGAGTGCAGGTAGGGAGCCCAGGAGATGAAAAAACAGTGGGAATAAGAGAAAACTACAAGAGGTTTTCTTAACAAAGAGTGAGAGAGGCTGCTTTTGCTGTCTAACAATGCATGGAAGTGATCATAGAGGGTGGAGAGTTGCTTAAGCTAATAAAAATATTGAAGTAAACATAAAACTTATAAATAGATCAAGAATAATTTAATCAGGAAAACAGATGTTTCTAACCATTCAGACAGTGAAGTTCTGGAAGATACTTTTAACAAAAATAGAAGATAGAGAACAAATACAGCTAATTTTTAAGTGGTATATATCTGGCCTTTAAAAAGACCAGTGTATGGTAATGACGAGTTATGCTATCTGTGACAACTGGGGATTTACAGCATGCAGGCCAGCCTTCTGGCTGAATAATTTGTTATTATCCTAAGCGTGAGTGAGGAGTCTACTCATAACTTAAGAAGTTTTAGATCTACTCAATGGATCAACACCTGTTCTGACTAGGCAGAAAACGTGAGTCGTAACTCTAGGGCAGATATTCTACAAGCTTGGTAGGCAGTCCCTGGGTGTTCTTCATGTGCTGTTTCTATATATATGTTTGCTGGTGTTACGCTGAATAAGTAACTTTTTCTGATTTACGAAGTGACAATACATGGTTTTAAACCTCTTCTTCCAAAATGTATTCATTTTTAACATATACATGTACGAACAAAAGATGACAATACTGTTTTCTTCTCATTTTTCTCATTTTAAGAGGCAGCTGTGACATTACACACAATACACTAAATAGCTTAGTTTCTACGATACCTTCATATTCATAACTAAGTCATTTACTCTAGTTGTCTTTGAATCGATAAGCATTGTCATTCTTGAGCAAAATTATACCATCTCAAGAAACAAATCTGCTTTCCCTTGTTATACTTGATTTTATTTTGCCCATTTTTATTTTTTTTCCAATTTTTAAATTTCATATTGAGTTCAATAATCTGGAAAACAGTGACTCTTGTAGCTACTAATGGGAATATGAAACATGGCTTTTTTTTTTTTTAAACATTGTAAGGAGATAATTTCCTATATTATTTCAGTACTTGGGAAAATGCCTTCCTGATTAATAATTTGCAAGTAGTATAGGAAATAGGTTATTGTTTCAAAAACAATGGACTCTTCTGAACTAGATGATTGTGATAAGCATAATCTCCTAAATGGGAAAAAAAAAGAAGAAAAAAAAAAAAAAGAAAAGAAAAGAGATGATGTTAGGAACATTCATAATCTGGGGGGAAAAGAAAAAGAAAAAAAAAACACAACAAAACAAAACCACCTTGAAACACCCAACCCAGTACAAAACAAAACCAGGCAAAGAATCAATAATGACCTAATAGAAATGCATAAATATCTTCTGTGCTTTTTGTATTAGGTTTCAATAATGTCTGCTTTACTGAACTGTTTTCCTGAGTCAAAAAGACCTAACTAGCATGAAGTCTTCTCTGCAGTAATTTACTATTGAACTTTGTTCATTTTTTCATTTTGTTCAAAAACTGACCACAGCCTTATTTCATGGGGAAAAAAAAGGTGTTAATAATTCATGGAAACTGCTAACTCAAGTGAGCCAAATAAAAAGTCTCACAAAGGCAAAAGCTTGGCTATTTTTTACCTTAGCATGTCTAGGCAGGATTAACACCATACTGTCCCTCCTGGGTATTTCTTGGTGAGTTACCTCAAGGCTTACAAGACTAATTGAGACTAATCAAGATTCTACCTGGGGCTGATGGGGGTTGCAATGTGTGTGTGGGGAGGAGGGGTTTCTTTTTGACTTGTTTACATAGCATGACAGATTGTAAAGGACTGAAAATTTGTATCACTGTGAGAAAATCACAGCTATTACACCATCCAACACAAATGTCCCATGCTTCACACAAAGAATGGAGTCTTGTAAACCAAACCTCATCAAGTATCTCTTCAAGCTTTGCCAAGGAATACAGAGTGATTACTGTGTCTTAAATGCAAGTAAATAGGTATTAACCCTTTTAAGCACTTCACCTGCTTGAAGGTATTTCCTCCTTATTAGCAAAACAATACAAGCATCTCCTTGTGTCCTGAACATACTGGGTAGACCAGATTTGTTTTTGATTTGTTACAAACCTCAGAAAGACAAAACAACGTAATAGTCTATTGAGACACAATCACCTCCTTATCAAGTGTATTGGGAACTACTGGGAAAGGGCTATACTCAACATTAAGCATCGATCGTCCAGGTAGGCAACAACATCAATTCCATATGTAATGTTAAAAGCAGTTCCAGTGATAATATTATATATATATATATATACATGCTTCCTAAGAGTGCAATGTTCTTTTTGCTTCAAAAGCCGAAGTGATTGCAATTGAAATGTCACATAATTCCAGTTAAATACCTATGAAAATGATACAGAAATGCATAAGCAGTGAAGATACACCCTGTTTTGTGCAAACTTCCTCTTATGTTTGAAAAACTTCACAAGACAGACTTTTTTATGACATATAATCTAGACAGGAAGAAAAATCTCAGAGTAGCAGAACAAGCTAAAAAAAGTTTCAGAAAGTGACGGTGGTGGAATAAAGATACTGAGAGACATCACTGTTTGAAATGGGCAAGTGGGCAAAGAGTCAGCTGTAAATGAAACAAACTAAAAATAAAATTGAAAATTAAAAGGAAAACAAACAAGCAAATACAAACCAAATCAAACCAAACAACAGGCATCCACCTCCGAAACGCTGCCCCTTCACGTGTCAAGTTACCTGCCCATGTGCTTAAGCCCCAGCTGAGGCTGTGCCGGACTTCAGACCAGCCCGGCTAACACCAGATCCCCCCATCCCCGGCGTGAACAAAGGTGGCCTTTCCTTCCCTCCTCCCTCCGCACCGCTCACCCCGCAGCAGACCCCGCCGGGGTGCGGGGTGCCCG
>NW_009954194.1:3722374-3737814 GCF_000747805.2 Chaetura pelagica | reverse complement strand
CGGGGAGCGCGGTGCGGGGAGCGCGGTGCGGGGAGCGCGGTTCGGGGAGCGCGGTTCGGGCTTCCACCGCCACCTGCCGGCGGGACGCGGTGGGCACGGGCGGGACAGGGCGGCAGGGAGCGCGGGGCTCTGGGGTTGTCCCCCATGTGCAGTAAATACACGTGTGTGTAAATATATATATAAATACACACACACGAATGAATGTGTGCGTGTGTGTGTGTTTACACACCAACGCGTGGGTCTTGAAATGGCTCCCCTGTGAAAGGGCACCAGGGAAAACCACAAGAAAGGCTTAAGGTACAAGATGTATCACCTGCCATTGTTGCTATTGATACTTATGTGCAGAAATAGCTGCCCTACTCCCTTCCAAAAATGCTACCATTAGCAACTTTTGAGGAGAAGAAGAAACAAATACTTGTGAAACTTCCTCCAAAGGGAAACAGGTTAAAAAAGAATGATATCTACATTATTATTGTATCTGAGTCAATGTCTGTGCAGTTCATGTAGGGGTAACCCACAGAATGAAAATCTAAAGGAAATCACAATTTTCGCTTCTTTGCTGTTACAAGGAGAGAAGAGGTAGAAGGAATAGAAGCCTGAAGCCAGGGTATTTTCATATAAACAGGCAGAAAGACTCTGATGTTCTCCTGTAATATCTGCTACACTTATTTCAGTAAAGCTGAGCTTGGAAAAGCCCAAATGCAAATTCCATGTCACGTATGAGAACTTTCAGTTCTTTGCTTGTGATTTTTACCTGCCTTAGTTACCTACTTCACCTGTCTTTGAACCCAATATAATGAAGATGTCCCTGCTCACTGCAGATGGGTAGGACTAGATTACCTTTAAAGGTCCCTTCCAACTCAGACTGTTCTATGATTCTATGAGCCTGTTATAACCTTTCAGGGAAAGGCTGATTAGAACTGCATGCAGTGGGTAAGACCCTACGCTGCATGGCTGAGAGCTCAGAGCTTTGCAGCACCTACAAACCCAGGGTGCTCATAAATTCACACAGTGAATTTTTTTCCATAAGTAGAGATGGACAGATTGTATCATCCACTGACATCCCTTGCTTAAGTTATTTGAATTGCCATTATTTACATGTGAAAGCATTTGCAAAATAAGGAAGCTTTCAAAATGTTGATCCATGACAATTCGTCTAAAATGTAGTCTGGAAAGCATCACTTGCTTTTTGTTATTTTTCTGTTTATTACTCATCCATTCAAAGATTTAGTCATCCAGTCAAAAGCAGACACAGTATCATGTTGCTGAGCTTATATTCCTTCAGTCAAAAGGCTGTGGCAGCATATACAAATCATTGCCTTTCAGCCAGCAATGATCTCCTGAGCAAACTGGCCAACATGGTGCTTTCTGGTAGCCCATTGCCTTTTGCATTAACAAAAGAGCACTGCACCTAACACATTTCAGCTGACAAGAGTTACCTTCTACCTGAGGTAAGGGCTTACATAATTTTTATGTAATTGCTTCAATTCATGTGGAAGTATTTTAAACTGACCTTCTAAATAATAGGAAGAAGAACTAGTTTGACAACACCCCAGAAGGTCATTTTACATACAAGAAACACATCCATAAAATACAGACAGGTGAGGAGCAGGAGATGTTTGGGATTGCTTTGTATGCAGAATATACAGATTAATAAAAAATTACTTAAAATTGTCTCCTAGTGTTGCTCTATTATTTTTTTTACACCTGACTCCCTCAATATAGACTAAAAGTCTAATGAGTTTTCTGAGATGTCTTTCATCATATGAAAGCCCATCATGAACAAAAAGAGTTCCAACAATTTACAGAGCAATGAGTTGTCTCCATTAATTAGTCAGTGGTACTAGACTGATGTGTCTTTTTGACTCCTCTGTGGATTATTACAGCTTTGCAATTAATTTGTCCTTGGTTTGTGAAAACTCCTGGCTTATGTTTAAACAAAACCAGCATGCTGTGTTTATGTGAGATGTGAAAACTGACATATATTAATAAAGTATTGATGGGTCATTCATTCATGATTTATTAATTTATAAAGTTATATTCCTCTATAACTCCTGAAAATAGAATAGTGATATCCTTCACAGTCATTTTCTGTATAAATACACCAAAAAATTATGGTTGGACAAGCGTTTTCAGTTTTGCTGTTCTTAAGGCAGTATAATGTATTCATTGCTACAGCACCTTTGCTCCACATGAAGATTTGTTTGTACCACACTCACCATATTCCTGGGAGTATCAATATTTCTGCAGTTACTTCTAATGCTTTTTTTCATAGTGGTGTCCAACGGAAAAGGGGACATCAAGACTCTAGATGCAGGTCCAAGGCCTACCAAGGACTCAAGGAAACCATTTGTGATTTTCCAGTATCTTCCATATGACTAATATCAAGCCTTGAATGTGTAGGCTGCTCACTCTCATGGTCCTGGACTCCACCCTTTGCTCACTGCAACACTGAATGCATGCTAAATTCTGAACAGATGGATAACTTCAGTATCTCTTTTTTCATACTACCCAGAAAAACCTGAATTCCACTGCATCTGCTCCAAATTTAGAAACAACTCTTCAGGAACAATTACTCATGTGTTTTTTCCAATTTCTTTTGTAAATCAGTCTGAAATTCTATATCATAACATCATGCATAACAGCAAAGTTCTCTGATGCCTGAGCATTTTCAGAACAATTAAATATTTACTCTTCAGGGCAGAGATTTCTAAGCTACAAGCTGTCAGAAATTTTAAGTCTTGCAAGACCAAAACCAAATCCAACTTCTCATACTTACATGTTCTCCTTAAAGGGGATCAGGTTTTGCTTAAGATAAACCAAGTTCTAACCTTAAAAATATGTTTTATTTTGAGCAGGTAAACACTACATAGCCTATGCTGAAAAAGCAGTAGGGAAAACAGACAGTCTAATAGAGGGGTTTTTTCCCCTGAAAATGAGAAGCTGCAATCAGCATGAACATCATTTTAAGATATTGTTTTACATTTTCATTCAAGGCCTACGTTGTCTGGCTTAGATTAATAGTGATTTTTTTTTCAGATCTCCATGCAGAGTTGGCAATAGAGAAAATCCAACATGATTACACTCCTTTGCATTATAAAACTTCCCCGAGGGAATTCAGTAGTTTAAAGCCAGTAATTCTCTGATTACAGCTTTTGTATTAAAATACTTCTGATGAGACTTACAGGGTGACCTTACAGTTCTTGATTTCAAAGCATATCCTGTTGATATGCTAATATTTGTAAATTGCAGAGTGTTTACACTGATGTTTTCATGTTTGAATGCTACCTCGGAGTTAACAAACAAGATATTAACACAGTATCTTTCATCTTCATGATTATGACTACTTTAAAAGGACAGATGATGGGTTAAAAATAGTTCCCTCCTTGGAGACCAATAGGGTCCCCCACAGAGGTGGATACTTGTACTTTCTTCATTCCTGAGAAGAGTCCTGTTCAGTGCTGTGTGTACTTCCTGCCATTGTGAAGGCAAGATTAGGGCCCACCATGTTCACGACGAGGCAGTGCCATTTTTAAAGGGAGTATTGATGAGAGAGGAACACAGTTCTTACTGTGTTTCCATCTTTCCAAGAGGTGTTTCACTGGTAATGTGGTCAGATTTGTTCTTCAGGAGAAAGTTCAAATAGGGTAAGGTGTTAAAAACCTTCATCTGGAGTTCTCAGGTCTGTCACAGAACAGGCTCTGTGGTTTAAACCAACTCATTTCCAATTAGGCAGTTGGATTAGATGATCATTTTACATTCCTTCCAACTGAAATCTCTCCTCTTCTCTCCTCTGCTTTCACTTTGCACTGGACTACAGTAAGCTTACTATGGCTATTTCCTGTGTGTCAGATGAGGCAGTGGTAAGAGAGCACAGTGGTAAAGTCGAAAAGTCATGGCAGTCTGGTGAAATTCCCACTGACTGGAAATGCCATTATCAAAAAGGGAGAAAGGAAGACCTGGGTAAGTACAGGCCAGTTAGTCTCACCCTTGTGCCCTGCAACATCATGGAGCAGATACTCCTGAAGGCTCTGCTAAGGTACATGGAAAACTTGGATGTGGTTGGTAACAACCAGCATGTCTTCACCAAGGGAAAATCATGCCTGACAAATATGGTGGGCTTTTACAATGGGGTAACAGTGTTGGTGGACAAGGGGAGAACAATGGGCATCATCTACCCAGACTTGTGCAAAGCACAAAACACTGTCCCACAAAACATTTTCATCTCTAAATTGGAAAGGTATGGATTCAATGAATGGACCACTTGGTGGATAAGGAATTGGTTCAGTGGTCACACTCAAAGAGCTGTGGCCAACAGCTTGATGGCCAGATGGAGACCAGTGAGAAGTGGCATTCCTCAAGTGTTGGCACTGGGACTGGCTTTGTTTAACAACTTTGTTAGAGAAATGGACAGTGGAATTGAGTTCACCCTCAGCAAGTTTGCCAACTACACCAAGCTGTGTGGTGCAGTTGACACGCTGCAGGGAAGGGAGGCCAGCCAGAGGGACCTTAACAGACTTAGGAGGTGGGCCTGTCTGAACTGCATGAAGTTCAACAAGGCCAAGTGCGAGGTCCTGCACCTGCGCCAGGGCAATACCAAGCACCAGTACAGGTTGCTGAAGAATGGATTGAGAACAGCCCTGAGGGAAAGGGCTGGGATGTAGGTTGATGTGAAGCATAACATGAGCCAGCAACGTGTGCTTGCAGCCCAGAAAGCCAACAGTGTCCTGGGCTGCATCAAAAGAAATGCAGCCAGCAGGTCAAGTGAGGTGATTCTGCCCCCCTACTCTGCTCTCATGAGATCCCACCTGGAGTGCTGTGTCCAGTTCTGGAGCTCCCAACACAAGAAGGAGCTGTTGGAGCAAGTCCAGAGGAGGGCCATGAAGATGATCAGAGGGCTGGAGCACCTCTGCTATGAAGACAGGCTGAAAGAGTTGGGGTTGTTCAACCTGGAGAAGAGAAGAATCTGGGGAGACATTATAGCAGCCTTCCAGTACCTGAAGGGGGGCTACAGGAAAGCTGGGGAAGGACTGTTTACAAAGGCATGTTGTGATAGGAGAAGGGGTGATGGATTAAAACTTGAAGAGGGTAGGTTTAGTTTAGACATTAGGAAAACATTCCTTAATGTGAGGGTGGTGAGACACTGGCAAAGGCTGCCCAGGGAAGTTGTGGATGTCCTGTTCCTGGAACTGTTCAAGGCCAGGTTGGATGGGGTTTTTATCAACCTGGTCTAGTGGGAGGTGTCCCTGCACATGAAGGGGGGTTGGAACTAGATGATCTTCGAGATCCCCTTCCAAGCCAAACCTCTCTATGATGAGTCGGCTCAAATTTTATTTGTAAACCACCTCTGCTCTCCCTCATCCTCTTCAGATCACTAGGATGTTACAAACAGCAGAAGATGCTGACATCAGAGAAGAACTTTTACCTTTCTATACTTAACTGTTGGAACATGTTCTTTGGCCTTTTTTATTTGTAATTTGTGGGATTTATGCACTGGGAGCACTTACTACAGGAGGCAGCAAGAGGAAAGAACATAGATCACACACTGACAGTTTCTTAGTCAGTCTTCAGGCATAAGCACTTGCTGTGCCTGAGAAAGGTCAGATCCTATGCAAATGGAATTAGTCTTATTTCATCTCTGGATGAATCTGGAGGAAACTTCTTCTCTTAAGTTTTTATCAAGTCAATCTGAAAAAAAAATAAAGTTTTATTGAGGTTCACCACACAGAGTTGTGAGTCTAATTAGCACCATCTGGCAGACTCATGCAAGCGACAGGGTGCAAGACCTGGTCCAAGTACACCTCAGAGTTTTACTTTGCGAGGGTTATGACCTTGCTGGAAGGCAATGGTTTAGTTTGGCTTCCCAACTTGCGTTCCCAACACCAGTCCTACCTCTGATCCCCAAGGCACAAATTTAAAGCATGATGCAATTTTTGAACAGATTTTGAACTAATCTCAGTACAGGTCATCCAGAAGTGGATTTGTGTAAGGATGAAAGGGGCTCCAGCCTTCCCACCAGGAAAGTTAATGGAGTATGGAATAGACTCATAGGTAAGTTGTGTAGAATCAGATCTCATGGTTGGATAGTGAGTGTTTATTTTCCCACCCTCCATTTTACAGGGAGGCTAGCAGCATTCAGGAAGGTTTCCAAAATGCTGCCAGCCAGCTGCTTCCCTCTCATTGCATCAGAGTGAATGCAGCACAGCTACGGCCATTCAGCCAGAGACCTGCTTTTGGCTCAGCCTTTTTTCAGGAGAGAGAGAAAGTGTTTAATCCCAGCTAAAATAAGGAAATCACAGAAAAACTTTACCACAGAATCATTGAAATATGTTGGACACAAATAGAAAGAAGAGCAAGGATGTCAGTGTAAGTAATGTATTAGAGAGGAATTAGAACTATTTACTTGTACATACCCCTAAACTGATGAAGAGAGGAAAGTTGGATCTGCACTACAGTGAATACATTGGGGTCCAAATTGCAGTAGGTTTCAGTTTGGGCTTCTAGCTAAGTTCTAGTCTTACTCATTATGTAACATTTTTCTATAGAATACTCTGATATCAACCAAGTAATCAAAATTAACTACATCACCAATACATCACCTGTTCTACTTCTGCTGTGGTTTCTTCACCATTGCACACTTCTTCCTTTTTCCATCAGGTGCTTTCATGTTCCCAGTATGTTTTTCAGAGCAGAGTTCTTGCAACTTGAGGAAGGGGCAAATAAAAGAATCTGAAGAATCTTCCCTGTCTTTAGAGAGCCAAACCAGTTCCAGCAACGGGTCTGTATGATGAAGTGTTGCTGGACAACAGGGCCAAGCAAGAGCAGGTGAGGGATATACAACCCCAGGATGTGTCCTTAGCAGCTGCATTGGCCTTTTTCCAGCATAACTGCTACAAGGTCCTGCCGGTGACCTAGCATACCTCCTGCCCCTCCCCACAGTACATAGTCCAAAGGAGGTCAGTCTAGATTTGTGCTTCCTCAAGCAGCCTGCTCTGGTGCTCAGAGGAGCAGCCATTACCTCACAGTGTAATCAGCCAGCCCTTCTCTCTCACAGCCTGCACTGGCCTTGTGTGGTTTATGTTCCTCTCAATCTTAGGTGTTTAATAAGCTTTACTGCTTAATGATTATTTTTTTTTATTCCCCCCTTCATGTAATAGAACTGTATCTGGAGTTCTGGGGATTCTCTTTGATAATAGCTTGTCCTATTGTGTTTTGTCACGTCCTTTCTTCTGACTGGTAATTTATCAGTAGTATTGATTGATGTAAAATTATAGACTTCCCAATCTTTCCTTGCCTGCAGAGTGTCTTTCAAGAAGTCATAAAGTAACTCAAGTGATGAAGAGCCCTACTTAGCAGAATAGTTAAGAGGCTGCTCTTTTAGAGCTATTACATTTGGGCTATTAAGGCAAAACAGTAAATAGGGGTACCAGGGAGACTTACAGCTCTCTTTGTGTTGGTTTTTTGTTTTGGTTTGTTTTTTTTTCTTCTCAGCACTACAGCTACAATTTCTCTTTGTGTTTCATGTTTTTTGGACATAAAACACTAAAACAGCTCAGGACACATATTCTTATCTTATAGATAAGATAAGCTCACGGTTTGAAAACTGAAATAATCCACTGAAGGTTACAAAATAACACCCATGCAAGCTGAGCTTTGTACAAGGAGCCATGAGGATTTTGTACACAGGCAGCTGAGCAACAAAAGACAGAAAAATAAATTATTCACAGAAGTGGCACCTCAAGGAACAGTTATAAAAATGAATAGGATCTGTAAAATAAGGACAAACCGTATTTGCTGAATATCCTATTCAAGCTGTTTGTTAAAATCTGTCAGAGTCAAGCCTTGATAGATGTGTTCATAAATTGTTCAGGTTTGCAGCAAAAGGGAAAAAATACAGAACTGATGGACAGAATTTGAAGGTTGTTATGTGTCTGCTGAGCAATTCAGTTGAACATCTAAGCTTCGGTCAGTGTTCTTGAAACAAGCTATTTTTTCTTAAAATTTAAAATTAAATTAAATAATTAAAGAAATATATATCTTTAATTACCTTAAAAGTTTAGAGGGTAGAAAGTGAACATTCCACAATTATGTTCAGGAAAAAATACAGAAATAAGACTGCAGCTGAAGGAGAGATGTCTAATTACTGAATATTTTCCTCTGTTTTGTTTGTTTTGCTGTTCTTCAGATTTAATCACGTCTCTTTGCCCTTATCTCATAAAGAGATTTGCTCTACATGCATTTAATATATGCAGACTAAAGTGTAATCAGTGCAGTGGGTTAGTAGAAGAGACAGAGTAGGAGGGATAAGTTTAAATGGGCTTTGTGAGTGAGACCTAATGGTGCTTGAGAGCTACACGGCCTTGGAAAACTAAAGATACATAATTGCATCTTGTGAAAAATAGCAGGAGTTATACATCTGGTACTTTGTAATTTACCTTTGGTCACACATAAGCATGGGAAAGCATTCGTGCTGCTCATTGTATTGCATTTAGCAGAATTATAGGCAATCAATGCAAGAGCCCAGTTATCTGATAGAATGTTGTTATACAGCCAAAGTCATCACCAATCTCATGAATTATATTTCCATGAACCAATTAAGCTCCTTTTCCCCAAGAACATACATTAGTTCAAGGAAAAAAATGAGACTCATAAAGCTTTCCATGAAGACATGTTTATCTTTTCAGCTCTAAGATCTCCCTGGAGTGAAACTACTGCAAAGATACTCTGAACAAAACTGTCCCCTAGGACTGTGACCAGATGTTTTGTATTTTTTTTCCCCAGCACTGGCTACATCTACATTATACTAGGTTTGTTTTGACCCAGGAGTGCACTTTTAAAGCAAATCTCACAGTTGAGTCAATTTATTGTGCTGGGTTTTGCATCATGTAACAGTCTCAGAACATAAGGTGGATTCCTTTGGGATAAATCAAAACCAGAAGGTGCCCTGTAGGGGTGCACCTAATGTGCCTTGGCTGGTACTGGGCAGTCAGACCACAGGATCAGACTAGAGCTAGTCTAAGTGAAACCCCCAAGACCAGTGTGGACATTAAAGCCTCAGCAGCAGCTCTTTCCCATTCCTGATCTGCTCCCAAGGCACTAAACCAACTGCTAATATGGATACAGGAGCCTCCAGGCTTCTGATTTCCTGGCTTCTAACGAGGCTATAAGCCCCCGTTTCATGCTCTCTTTGCCCTCTACTGAAATTTCTCCTGTTATACCATGGACATGAAGCAGTATATCATTAAGCTTATTGTAGAATTTACCTGTTCTTTCTTGCTTCCTTCTTTAAAAAAAAAGAAGTAAAACCAAAATATCTTATGGGAAAAAAAAACCCTGCTAAGGAAAAGCCTGTTACATACAAACACCTCAGCATTTAGTCCTATAACACAATCCAGCTTATCTCAATTCACATTCAAGCAACGTTTAAGACAGAAATATGTGTAAAAGCAGCAAGAGAGACAACCTATTAAAAGCCCTCACCACAGTGTATGTGTGCAGGCAGTGAGCAGACTGCAGCCCTGTACATCAGCTGCCCTTAGCAACCAGGCAGCTGTGAGGATGAGCCTGGCTCCTGGAGGTAAACCTGCAGGGTAACAGACATTCACAACAACATTTTTTTCCTTGTTAGAGTACAACTGGACAGCTAGTTTGGAGAGTCATGCCTGGTTAGGAAGGGCAAGGAACCCTTTCCACACAGACTAATCAGCCCAGAAGTGGAAAATGCAGCTAGGCTCATCACACCTATGTTTCTAGGATGCCTACTATTTGCAGCACTTTAGACACTGTTGATTTGACACTGTCATAAGTCCTTATTATGGGAAGAAGTTCCCCATCATTCTGCCACATCTTCTTTACTCAGATATTATAGCACTGTTTTCTTTTGAGAAATCTGCATGATGACATATTTTAATGCAGGAAGAAAGCTACTGTCACCATTTAAGTTCACAGTTAAATTATGCTTTTGTTTAAAATACTCTTAATTTTAACATGTGAAAATGCATTTTTAATTATTTTTATTATTTAAAAGTAATTAATTTTTAAATACATAAATATATATTGATGTGTAATTTTACATATCTGATATTCTCCTGATTCTTCAGGGAAGAATCAGACAGGACAGAGGAGGAAAGACTTAACACAGAATGGACCCATGACCAATTTCTCATGCTCTGATACAGAAATGAGGCAGATGACATCTTGGTCTGGATTTTAACATTTTACAGATCTACTGTAACCTTCCGAGTTGTGCTTATCACCCTTTAAGACTATTTATTTCATATTTTTCCTGAGGGAACGTAGTACCTCTCTATATTTGAATGCATTTCCTGAAATTGGTGACACAATGTAATGTGTGATTTTATATTAGTTTTGTGATTTTACCTCCCTTTCAGGATAGTGCTTTAAAATAGCTTTGGATTGCATTTCTGAGAATGATGATTTTCATAGACAATTACAAATCACACTAAAACCCCAGAAATCGTATCAACCTCTAGCAGGACCCTTTTTGTGTGTGTGTGTTCATATGAAAGTGTCTGTCTCTTCTGTTTTCCAGCAAACATTTGTGTAGAGAGCTAATGGCCTCATTGCTCAATGAAAGCCAAGCTCAGTAGTGGCTGCCACCTGCATCATCTGTTCTTTTGTCTATGTGTGTGTTTTCTACAAAGAAAGCCCCATTCTGCCTTTAGGCTGGAAAATGAGGCTAAAGTAGTGCTGCAAACTGTGGACTGGAAAAAAGTGGAACTGAAGAAAACATGGGCCTGGCTTCCATTGCTCTGAAATTATTAACATCACAGATTTTCAAAACTGTTTCATTTGCTACCAAAGTTCCCAAAAGTTGGAGTCCCTTCACATCTCCCGAGAAACATGATAAATTTTCAATTGCAGGTTAAAGGAAGATCACATTTCCCACCCAAAAGGCTTGGGCCCTCAACCCAGAGAAGAAAAATGCTGCAGCATAACCATGGAAAGAAGCAGAGGTTCCCACAGGTAGGCAAAGTGCAAATATTTGGATTATTTTTCTGCAGGAAGAAAATGTTTCCATTTGCTTATCTGTTTTGTTTCAACTCAGTTTGCAGCCTTTGTCTTGCTGGGCTGGGAGATGGTGATTTGGGATTTGGAGCACATTTGTGTACGTGAATGAAGTCAGAGTTTGCTTGCTTGGAGGGAAATGTGTTACTGGTGTTCTTGCTGTGACGCTGCTGCTGTTGACTGAAAGGAGCCTGCTGTGAGTTACTGCTGAAATGACGGGGATCTTCAATAGAGCAACTGACAGCCCTCGGAGGGGGATAAAAAACACAGAAGGGAAAATATTAAGGTAGAATTATGTTGGTGGTGAAGCTAGTTGTTTATATAAACTGTTTCTGCTATGACCCCAGCGGTGACCTTTTCTCACATAGGGTGGTGGAGCTCGTTCCAGGAAAGAAAAGTAATTGGAAGTGTGCTCACAAATGATTTTGCAGAAGTCCTGGCAGTTTCCTTCTGAGTCAACTCCCAAGAACACAGTAGCAGCAAGAGTGCAAGGGGCCAAACCAGCCAACTCATGTTGATCTACTATGGCCCGTGGCCATGGCAGTAATATGAGAGCAAATAAATACTCTTCCTGACTATCCACATGGCATTTTCTGTTCCTCTTCTTTTCCCATTGCTCCTGATCTCCAGATCACTAGCTACATTGAAGTGCTTGCTTCACTGGATTCCCCAGATAACTTTTCTTTATGTAACAACATACAACTAACAACAACTGTACTAGTGGCTAAGCTAGAAAATGTTACCTTTTGAAATTTAGTGCAAAAACTTCTCTGCTTTTTTTCAAAAGGCTGAGTAAGCAATCTTCTTAACTGGTTCCAAAGCCGTTTGTTTTCAGTCAATTGCAGAAAGCATCCGTGGTGGGTTTTTTTGTGTTTTGTTGTGGTTTTTTTAAGAAAGGTACCACAGAGACTGCTTGGAAAGTAATGTGCCCAGAGGAGTCAGAATACACCTCCTGGACTAAGTGAAGAATTAATTTCCAGCAGTGTCTGTCCTGGCATGTAAATTCTATCCACCAAGATGCCTCTGCATAGTTACTGAAGCATTGAATATAACTCATTTGGTAAAGGTACTTCAAAAGCTGCCTTTGAATATTAGATAGGAAAGAAAAATGGCCAGAATAATAAAAATCAAAGTAAAATATGGTGAAAGAATCAAGCCCGTTTTTCTTATTTTTGTTTTGTATCCTACCTGAACCTAAAGAGCAGTGGTTTGTCCTGTTGATGAATAGATTAAATTCTAAAGAAGTAGAGTTGTGCATGCTTGAAACATCTGCATGTGTGTTTTTCAGCTTAATGCTCAGCAAGGCAAAGCTCATAATATTTCATTTTCAGTCCTCAGCATCATCAAAATGGAAGCCACTACAGAGCAATAACATGTCTCAAGCACGTGGTACACACAATCCAGTGGCTGGCATTGGACTTTTCTGTCTGAAGCCAGACAAGCCTCTTCTGATAGAACAATTTTATGTACATTAACATGAGAGCTCACCCACAGCAGGGGCTGAGCTGAGGCCTTCTAAAGCTGAATAAACAAGCCAGAGCAGAACAGCCAATCTCTACACTTTGGTGCTGTGAAAACTCTTTCTTCTCTGGACCAGGTACCAAACTGATAATAACAACTAAGAATTTCCTTTTCAAGTTTAGACCTAAACAGGAGAAACTGCTCAGAAAGGCTGACACAGGGAATGTGCTGTTCATTGGAAGTCTTGCCAGATAAAATAAACTGCATAAGTAGTTATTTGTCCTTCTAAGGACAACTGTCAGAGGACAAACTGGCCAGCCTGAGCATCTCATGTCCACAAAACCCCCAAACCTCTCAGCAACAGCACCCAAACCAGATACAGGTTTTTTCAGATGCATGTGCTCTGCCTGTGTGACTGGTTAACACCAGAAATGTTAGACTGCTCAGGAACAGTGTGTCTTGGAAAGGAGAGAAGTTTGGTTACCTTCTCAATCTGCTGTCTCAAGTGGGAATGATTCATTGATGCCAGTAGACACCACAGCAAAGAATCCACTGTATTAACAGAGACATTTTTAATTTATCATTTTCATTAAACAAATACTAAGAAATGCATACAAATTACAGACAAGGAAAATACATTGTTATTAATGGACCTAAGGAAAAAATCTTGAGAGAAAAACAGCAGTAGGTTGAACAGGGAAGTGTGCAGAGGTTATAGCAGAGTTATTTGACCCAGAGATCATATTTTCACCACATGTTTGCACAGCTTCTAGCTCAGTGGGAGTCTTGATCTATGATTTTGCCCCCTAAGCGGTAATCAGTATAGCAGCACTACCAACATATGTCATCTAGAAATTAGTCTCCATCTCTCAGCAGCATAATGGATAATCACATCTAGTGTCTTCTTATTCTGTGCTTCGAACATCCTCCAGTAAGTCACATTAACACCATACTTCATTCCCTTGCTGGAGGCTGTGAACAAAAAGATGAAAGGAATTAAGAAAATAAAGCATGCATAAACAAAAAAAAGAAAGAAAGAAAAAAAATCATTTCATTCCCTAAGGCATCTGTGCTTCAGAAGGACCAATGACTACATGGTTTATTAAAGATGATTCTGAATCATGCAGTAAAAACTCCAATATGTATTCAACCAATTCATAACTTGCTTGACTAGGCAGCTGCATGCAAGTTTTTGACCATAACTTTATCTGGATGTTTTTTCTTACCTTGTATGCTGCAGGCACATGTGTGCACACCATGTCAAGTAGAAGAGTGTTCTTACCAAATTCAATAATATGCCTGAATTCACATGTTCTTAAGGAGTATTGCTGGATGCAGACCTTGGGTTTCTCCCTAAGAAGAATACCATATTCTTTAAAAGGAATGTTTTCTTTAAAAAAGATGTCAGCATCAGATGCTGATCTCTGATACAATAGAAACTCCTTTATGTGTAGCACTGGAAATTCAAGCAGTTTATACATCAGGTCTATATGAAGAATATCTCAGCATCAATACAATTATCAATACAATTAGCCTGTATTTCTTCCAAGAATACAGCTGTTACACCTGCTGTTTAACATCATCTTAAGCAGCAGAACAATCTGAAGGGGAAAGAAACACCCTTATTTACATTATTCTTACCCTAGTTATTAAGTATCTGCTTTCTAATGACTAGAATAATTTTCTAACAAATGGTGGTATATCCAACACTGCACAAAGCACTTAGGAAAACTTAATCTGTTTAAAACTTGATCTGCAGTGGCTTTGAGTAAAACAAACTGCAAAACTCATTGCAAGGCATGTGATGTTATTATCTCTGAGCACAGCCATTTTTCTGTATCACTCCAGCATCAAACACTGGCATCTCTTGTCCTCTTTGTTGGCCTGAGACAGAACCATCCACCTTTTGGCTCTTCCTCTCCTCTGCTGCACCACAGGGCAGCTGGTGATGGACAGAGCACCAAGAAGGACAGTCATTGAACTCAGAGGCATGAGGCACTGTGGTCCTCACAGTTTTTCTTGGGCAGTAGAGATGGGAAGTCCATTTGGGCTGGCTGAAAAAGCAAAACCATCTCTCATGGATGGGTTGCTTTTCCAAGCTATCTGCATCCAGCCCACAATTCCCTGTTGTCTGTCCTTCCTGTGGAAAGTTAAAGATATAAAAGGCTTGCTAAATAGAAGTTTAATAAGTAAAGAAGATGGATATATAAATAAAAGTTTTAAATAAATAAAGCTAAAAATAGAAAGCACTAGAATGTCTCTCAGATTAAGAGCAGCTCTGGCCTATTAGTAGCTCCACCGCAGGGCAGAAGCCATGTCCTGAGCAAGCATCAGATTCTGACAGTTTTAATCATGTTACTGTATCACTTGTCCTGTTCCTGACAGTAGCTGCTAAGAGGGGTGGCAGATTTTTGCTCCATCTCAGAAGAAAACAGAGCTTGACTTTTCTGATACCTCTACCTTCAGTGAGCAAAAAGGAAACAATGTACAAAAGAGCAAATATACATCTCTGTCTTCTCTCATCTCTTGTCTTGCTCAGTTTTTCCTCCAGAGTCACATGCTGGATGGTCACATTGCAGCAAATTCTGACTATTGATAACAGTTACCACTGCCCATGTCTGTCTCCCATATGAGAAAAACAAGCAAGTGCTGGATATGTTAATTTGCAATATTTTTTTTTTCCATGGTTTTTTGGCTCTGACATGGCCAGAGGATTTAAGCCTGTCCTTGCGCAGTGTTCCTGGTCTTTGGAATAGGCCTATATTGGTCCACTGCCCCAGCTGGTAAAAACAAAGAAAAATGTGAACAATACAATTCAACATGCACTGGAGTTCAGATGCCACACTCAGCACTGTTTTGTTTTCTGTTCAGGTTTTGAAATTCTTATACAGTTCCTGTGTGTGCGTGTGCATGTCTGTGTGTGTGTGTGGTTTGGCTTCAATATTTCCTGC
>NW_009954194.1:3711271-3722234 GCF_000747805.2 Chaetura pelagica | reverse complement strand
AGGAATGCGTCCGGGCGGCTAAACAAATACCTCCCTGGAGGCAGCTTGTACTTTACAGTTGCTGCAGCGCAGGGAGAAAATCAGATTTTACACAGAGAGAAATGGAGTATATCCTGCCAGGGCAGAAGAAAAGCTTCATGCTTGACATCATTAATGGTCAAATTATAACATGAAAAAACAGTATTTTATTCCAGTGTATTTAGATCAAGAGCCTTGAAACTTTGCCAGTTTCTTTGAGAAAAGGGTGGGAGATAAATATATGAGAATAATCAATGTTTTCTAGCTCTAAAAAGACTATGACCAGGCACCTTTTCCAAACCCCTCTTCAAACATGTTCCATGCGCTTTGTAAGTTGGTCTTTTCCCCTGAGGTTTGGTCTGTTGACAAAGAGGTGCATTAAAGACAGATGAACAAAAAGATCAGCTCAGAGCTTTTCCTCCTGCTTGCAAATGCTGATTCTTCTACAGGCTACTGGGTTTCTCTCAGACACTGGGTTTCTCTCAAAGAGGACTCAGCATCCTCATCAAGAGCAACAAATACATTCACCCTTTTCCTAGCAAGTTCAACACTTGATAGCAAGGCTTCGAAAATGCTTCTCATTTAAGATTTTTTGTTGTTATTCCTACTCCTATCAAAGTATAAAGCTAAGCAGAGCCAGTTTATTGACATTTAAGAACCAATGCACTGTGTTTGGAAATGTAACCCTTCTTTGAAAAGTATGTGTAAAGAAGAATCAAAGAGTCTGCTTTGATCACTTTGATACTTTCCTGAATGTTGTTCAGTTTCTTTGACTCTATTCGTTCCATTTCTCTTTGGTGTCAGAACAAAAATGGTGTGGATAATGCTATCATTCTCCTCCTGGCACATTGTTTTATTACAGAAGCTCATGCACCTAAATTATGCAATAGGAAGAATTGAAACTGTTGTTTTTCTGACATGAACAAAGTTGATGCCAACCTTTTTTGTTAGGATACAATAAATGAATAAAACCAGTTGATGCTTTGAGTGTGATTTTTAGTGTGACAGCTGCTGTGCTGCCTGTATATGTGCTTTTCACATTCCTGGGAAAACCCCTAGCCTTTCTGAGAGCACTGCATATCTACATAGCACTGCTTTCACTGTAGGTTTAAAGCTCTACTCTGGGTAGGGCCCAGAGGGGCAACTGTACTTCTCTGGCACATCCTTCTCCAGGGTGGATGCCGAGGCCTCCAGCCTCTATTTCAGGCAACTGTGGGCTCTCTCCTAGAAGGCCATGGCCCTGTCCCTCCACAGCTGCAGTTCTCATCTCATCTTGGCCAAAGTGATGGCCACTGGTCAGCAATCAAGGCAGTCCCAATCCAAAGGGCAGCACGGAAGGAGAGTTTCCTGCTTGCCAGGCTTCTGCAATCCTTGTGTGCCTGGATTTCTACTTTGAGTGACTGGGATGTAAATGCATAGAGAGGCTGTCTACACAACCAGTTCCCTTCCCACCACTATTTCAGAACTTCCTGGTAGCAGCTATGGGAAAAGGGGCTGTGAATAAGGGAGGTTGTGATGGGGCTGGAGCGCCCTGAGTCTCAGAGCCAACAGCCGGCTTTGCCAGGAGTGCAGGACAAGAACCCAGCTGTTGGAAAAGTAATGGGAGCAACAAGGAAAGGGAAGTATAGAGGAAAAATGCCCACATTGTCCCATCTCTCCCGTTCACTGAATATTCTTGCTGTTCTTCCTGCACCCCATGCAGCCTGAATTCATCCTCCTTGACCATGGATGACCAAAAGTGTAATATCCCAGATGAGCAGATCCCTGCTTTTGCACCACTGTCAATATTTCCTTGTCCCTGCTGCCTTTAATTCCTCTGACACTCTCTAAGACTACACTTACTTTTTTCATGGCAATTCTGACTAGGGACTAATATTAATTCCATGATTAGTAAGAAAACATGTGGTGATAAAATTAGCACATATTTTTCCTTCTCTATCAGTACCATAAAATGAGCTCTCACATTTGAGTAGCTCATTTTAAGCAAAAATTTATAATCTAACACACGATATTATTTGATTTATTTATTTCAAATAATCTACTCTCTAGTGGTCCTTATTTATTTATTTAGCCTATCCTGATCTTCTTCTATACTGGCTTCTAAACTTTTGGTCTTGAGTTGTGTCAGGGAAGGATATATGGTAATACTTGTCACAAAGTTTCATCATTATTGATACAGTAAAGATAATGCTTCAGCTTTGTGTGTCTTTATGTTATCAGGAAGTCATTATTTCATACAAACAGCTGGTTTATAAGGTAGATGATGAATACATTAACTCTTGATAATTTAAGGTAAACAGACAGGGGTTTCCTTTAATATTTACCCAAGATTACTGGGGAAATGAGCAGCCTTTTCCCCTCTTGTATATTCACACATGCTTTTACCCTTTCTGGGCAATTTATTTGAGGAACAATGTTTTAACAAAGAATATTTAAATTGCCTCTGCAAACTTTAGCATGGCTTTCCTCTTGTATACTCTATGTATATGCATATCAGAAGGACACTTTACATTTCAAAAGCAACGCGCTTCTCACAGTTTTTTGAACTCGGCTTCTTATTTCAAGAGAACTTCTCATTTGCAAGGGTAGCCTCAGCTCTCAGCAAGCAAGATCACTGCAGTGACTCAGTAGCTCTCATTGCTGATAAGATGGCTTTTTGCCCCAAATGCAGCTTGCCTGGTTTTAGCTTGGGAAACTTCTTTAAATTCACCAGTAACTTTGCCAGCTAGACAACGACAGCATCAGAGTGTGAATCAAACCATTTCAATGGGCTGATTGTGAAATAAATATGAACAGGAGCAGCAGGGGGCTGGCTTTTCTTTAGCAGTCACAATTTCCTTTTCACTATATGCCCTTAAAATGCCCAGGCAGCCCTATTAGCGAAGGGGAAGATTGATAGAATCACATTTACATTTTAAATCAAGCCAAGTTCTCACTTCCCTAGGCACAACCCTTCTGAAACATCAGACAAACAAACAAACCAACCAAAACAAAACAAGAAAAGCTGCAGCCAAATAGAAAGGAGGAAAATAAATGTACATTTGATTAGCCTTCTAATGGAAATTAGCTTAATGGTCCAAAGTTAAAAGTGTAGACATTAAAGACCTTGGCTTGTTCTACAGTGAAAGGCATTACGCTGCAACTCGAGTGATTCTTCACTCAAAATATTTCTCTTTGTGCCATCCCTTGGTTCTTTCCTCAGTACATTACCCAGCTGTAGTGTTGCCTCTGTTTTGTACCATTATTTCTCTTTTCTTTTGAGACTAGCTATGAGGGTAAAACAAAACTTTCTAAAACCATGAGAGCAAGTAGACATGGTGTTGCTGAGAAAGTCCCCCAAGCCATCCTTGGATGTGACTTACCTTTCACCCAACTAGTTATCATGAACACCCTGGGCACCCCCTGCCTAAGTGGGTTGTGAGTTAGCACACAGCCAAGAGCTCTCTGAGAAGCTGCCTGGAAACAGCCATGCAGACAGGCAGGGGCCCATTTGGCACCTTATCCTTGCAGATGTTCCCAAAACTATGTGTTGAGTGCTGCCTAGGGCTAGCCAGATGGATGGGGGCAACACTGCCACTGCCCTGCCTCTGCTGAGGTGCCAGGGCAACCTAGTGCAGGCAAGACCCTGCTGCTGCAAGCTACAGTCTTATTACTGTAGAAGGCTATCCACTGTACCATGCTTGTGTGCAGCTACATTTCACATATCTTCAAATAATTTTTTTTCCTAAGTCACCTGACTTAAACAAATAGAAACCAAAAACACACTTGTAGGGATAATTTTAGTCATCTGGAAACTCGTTACATGTAGTTTAGAAGAAGGAGACTGTATTTTCCTTTTTTATTTTTATCAAAGGTTTTAGAAGAGAAAAGATGCAACGAAGAATGAAATTCAGGTTTAAATGACAATTACATCTGAAACACAGTCTGATTTTGACACCAGTTTCTGACATGCTGAGATATTTATTTTTATTTTGTTTCAAGGGAAGTGGACAGAACAAAAATACAATTATTAAGTTTATTGATTTTCTTGAGTAGAATTAAACTCTGCTTATTTTCATCACTTCTGGATTTTACCAAGTAGAGCATCAAATATTCCACCCTATTTTATATATTTTTGTTCCATATAAGAGTATTTACACCTGGGCGAGGTATTTGCCTCATTGTTCGGCTTTAGGCCACTAGCAAAGATGGTTTTGAGCCTGTGTTGTGTCTGCAATAGACAGGACTTGGAAAGGTCTTGTGTCTCTGTGAGATGCAAGCAATAATACATCTGATTCACTATTGCTTTGGCTTCAGGGCTTTTGTGCTGCTGAGTCAATGAACTGAACACAAGTTTTAATCTAGAGTGAGAATGTGGATCTGCAGGAGTCTGTGACTTGTGTCATTGATTTCACTGATGGCAGGATTTCTTCTTGCTACACTTAAAACATGAAAAACAGTGTATAAAAAAGAAAGTAGAACTACAGAAACATGATGTGTTGCATGGACTCATACCTGAACTTCTCAGCCAGCTGAGATGAGAATTTATTTTACCTTGCAATTGTGCTAGCCTGCTGGAGGAACTGTTGTTTGTATCTAGAAATACACAGAGCAACACAAGCTTTGACGTTTGCAGGTTTCTAGGCAAGCATAAATAGAAAACTGAGCCTGCTGCCATGCTAAGCTCCTGTGCAGGCTGTATAGTTCAGCAGAGAAGTCGCTTTGGTTTCTTGCTTGGCTTGGATCAGGTTGTTATCCAGATCTGCACTTCCAGCCTCATCCTTTTATTTTCTTTGAATGACATAACGGTTCTGAAAGGTGTGGGAATACCAGTCCTAGAAAATTGAGTCCCTGGTCTCCTTGCAGATTAACCACAGCATAGATAAAAGCTCCTTGGATGGATGACCTCTGAGAGGAGATAGCTCAGACCTCACATTTTTTCAGCCCTTGAATTCCCCTGAGGGCTTGTATCGAGGACAAATTTGGAGATTAATACATATATTTGTATCACTTCTGATACATACCCTGCTGGCTGACAAAATTTTTCATCACAAGTGCAATTACGGAGGATGGGGAGGTGACCAGCATAGATAAGACCTGGAGCTATCTGCCACATTTGCATGTGCATGTGAAGGGGAGGGGGGAAGTGAGGGCAAGGTGAGGGCAGGGAAGCATCAGTAACTTGCTTTTACTGCTGAGCACTGGTCTAAACCTGAACAAAACCCTGTTACTGAGGCCCTGGCTTTGGTGTCAGTAAAGAGTGGTATTACCTTCAGAGAACTCACACACATGAGTGGTCTGGAAGCACAAACAAGGCGTTTGTGTGCTCCGGGGAGGAAAGGAGGCAGCTTTGAGTAGCCAAGGAGCGGGCTGAGAGCACCGCGCGTGTCTCACCAGAGATGTCTGTGAGCTACTCCGAGGTAAAACTGTCTTTTTCATAGCAAGATGGTGAGGGCTTAAGACTCTAAATCCTGCATTACTTGAATCAATAAACCTTGCAGTCGCTGAAAAGAGTATCACTGACAGGGCTAAAGCCATGTAATCTCCTGTCTCCCTGGTGCTGATGGCTGTGTTCCCACAGTGTCTTTGGGAAATACCATTATTCCCATTACATGAGCAGTAGACAAGGCAGAGACAAGCCAGGTTACTTCTGCACCACAGCAACAGATGCTGGTGCAGACATCTCTGAACCTTCCTGGGGACTGCCATTGTGCTGAGCTCCATATATCCCAGGAGACTCGGGACCTGCTGTCCAAGCCTCTGTCCCACTGCCAAGGCAGGCTGGACACACCACCTGCAGAGAGGGCTGGTAAGCACAGCCAGTGTTAACAATTTGGTCACTGGTCCGAGCCAGAACAAGGAAATTATTCCTGTTCCCCGGGACTGCAGGCCTGTCCTGTCTCTGTTCTAGACCACAGGACTCGCCATTTCCATATATTTTCCCATAGGGAAAATGCCCAGTGTCAGGCTCATGCTGGCAAGATGTCCAGATTTCAGAACATTTTGTTTCTTTTTCTGACCCAGATGGCTTAGCTGCTTCTATAATAATTTCATCTAAGAACAGACTTTAGAGCACTAACATCTATTTCCTCAATATATATGTAAATATTTAAAAATAACAACAGCAGTGTAGAGAAAAAGGAGGCTTGTATCTCTGACTAAGCAAAGAGTACATTTGCTTAACTCTCACGGGGACATAGCATTGCAACACTAGCTTGGTGACAGGTCCTGCCTGTGTACTCTGTCCATTGCCCACAGCTTAGCCAAGCCATGTGAATCACCAGCAGAGACTTATTGCTGGAGGGAAAGAAAATAGGAGACACATTGGATTACCCCAGTTTCAAAAGCAGGCACATGATGCTGCCATACCCAGCTCCCCTTTTGTACTGGGGTGGCTGGCAGTGTTGTGTGCCAGCACTCCTGAGATCCAGGGCAAAGTGTGAGCCTGAACAACCCCTGGCCCTAAATTTAGCACTGATGTCTGCTAAAGGGCTCAACAAAGTGATCAAAAATGCACAGTGAGGAAAAAAACAACAACTAGACAAGACCGTAGCCAAAAAGCCAGGGTTTTCCAAAAGCCTGTGAGCACCTCTTTTGTGCTGAGATGGAAGCTTGCAGGGCAGCTTAGCTCTGCTCTGATGCAAGACATGGCACCTTTGCCACCACAGCCAGATGAGTCACAGGGCTTTGAATTGCATGGCAAATACACAGGGCTTTGTCTGTAAAGTGTCATTTTATGATTCTTATTTTTCAATATGATCTTAGCTCATTTCATGAGATGTCTCATGGCAGCCCCTGAGTATTTTCAAATAAACATTTCCATTGAACAAGTGTATTTTGGTATTAGGAAGTCAGCAACTTGAAAGAGCTTTTGTCAAATAGTGGAGGCCCTGGCAGACTGTTCGAACATGGGAGGAATTTCTGCCTGCATAGTGAGTTCTTTGACTTTTAGAAAAATATTATTGTTTGTGTTTTCAGTTACTTGGAAGCAAAAGGACAACATAGCTCAATATTTATACATATACAGTTATGTCATGATAGGTTTTTGATTTTCTATTTAGCCCATGTGTCTGCTTTTCCTATGGAATATTCTTTATAAAAGATTAAATAAATGCACTGCAAATAGTATTTTGGGCCATAGAAAAATTATCAGCCTCTATAGTTGATGTAAAACTCAGGGAGTTTCTGTCCTGAGCCTTTGAAGCCCTCAAATGCTCACTGAATTGAGGAGTATGGTAAAGATGTGTCTGTGGGGGAGATGTCCATGTCACGATGATCATGACAGATATGGTGGCACTGATTAACTCCTGCTCTTCTCCCTTCTAATGCCAGCCCAAACATTGTCCCACAGGCTGGAAGGGCTGTAGAGAACAGCTTCTCCATAGAGGCAATCCTTTGGCGAGTTGTAACTCTAACATATTTTCATCTTTGTCCCTTCCCCTCCTGTAGTACTAAAGATTATTTCCCTGTCCATTTTGAATACTACCTCTAAGATGCTGTTAGCCTTTGTTAAAAACAGCTTGTGTCTCCCTGTTAAAGACCTTCTCTGCCCAAGGCAAGTTGTGCACCAGAATTAATAAGCTGCTTTGCATAAGTGCGTGGATAAAACAGCCACTGAAAAGAGAGCCTGGAGTCTCAAGGGCTTCAAGTAACTGTGTATCTAGTTCAGAGTTGTGCCAGGTGCCTTAGACTGAAAGAACTCCTAGTGCCTGCTGTCACTAGCAAATTCTCCAGAAATCACCAGTGAGCTTCTTAGAGAAAAAGAAGTTATTTACTCAGATCTGGACCATTCAGTGAATGTATTCAGAGTTCAAGGATGTTCTTGCTGATGATGAGCTACAAATAGAAAACAACTGAGAAGAGAGTATTTGTTTTTCTTCGAGCTGAGTTGCCTGCTCTGAATGCTGAGGTGTGCAGAAGTGATGATAAGCTAGGAGTTGTTGGAAAATATCCATCTGGACCAGAGTCAACTATGCATGTAATCTGGCCCAGGGAGGAGATGATTTAGGTGGGGAAATTAAACTCTGGTCATTCCTTTTTTCAAGAAAAATAAAAAAATAATTAAAAAATTTCCCAGTATTTTTGAGGACAGCTCATTTTTTTAACTATTTGAGTAGACTTCTATCACAGGTGACTTTCCTTGAAATAGTGTTTATGCGGTCAAAGAGAAACCACAAGACAGGAATACTGCAACTCAGCAAAAACTTCAGAGCAAATTACTGTAGCAATTTTGACCCTTCACAAAGCAGCAAGTAATTTGTTTATTTGGTTAGGTATTTTGGTGAGGCTGGTGGATCCAGCCTTTGCCTTGCTCTCTGGACCAAGAAGAGCTTGTTCATTCAACAAGTCGTTGCATTCCCTGTTCTGCAGAAGAAACTTGATGTTTTGCTGGTGTTTCATGCCAGAAAGAGTTGCCATGACGGTTTGTCCCAGACACTTTGACATACAACTTTTAGAATATGATCTGCAGTGTTTAATTTAATTTAAAATGGGGCCTTCACTGGAGGCTTAATTCAGGTAAAATGCGAAGGAAGAGAGTATTGCTTGCATTGTAAAAAAAGAAATAATAATAATAATAAATCTTCATTTTGAAGACATCCCTATCAGCAGCTGGATTGGTGACTTCTTGTACTGAGAGAGCACTGAGAGCATTTATACTGTTCAGAAGACTGCTCTTCCGGCTGAGCAATTACATTTTAGCAACATGTCAAGGAAGAGTGTGATAGAAGGATATTTCACTCCTATCTTCAGCTACTATTTGCAGTAATGAGATCATAGAATCATAGAACTATTCAGGTTGGAAAAGACCCTTGGGATCACCAAGTCCAACCTTTACCCCTGCTCTAAAAAGTTCTCCCCTAAATGGTATCCACCAATACCACATCCAAATGAACCTTTAACAAGTGGAGGAATGTTGACTCAACCACCTCCCTGGGCAGCCTATTCCAGTGTCTAACCACTCTTTCTGTGAATTTTTTTTTTCCTAATGTCCAGTCTAAACCTACCCTCTTTCCTCTTATTTTGTTACTAAGATTTCCTTTGTATCCAATAAAGGATGGAGATTTTCCTTAATCCTTCTTTTGCTGTTAATGACCTTATAGAAACAATTTTTTTTATTATCCCTAACAGCTGTAGCTAGTTTGAGCTCTAGCTGTGTTTTTGCTGTCCTAATTTTTACCCTGCATTGCTTCATTTCATCTTTAAAGACTTCATGAGTGACCTGTCCCCTCTTCCAAAGGTCATAGACTCTCCTTTTGTTCCTAAGGTTCAGCCAAAGATCCCTATTTAGCCAGGCTGGACTCCTACCCCACTTACTGTTTTTTTGGCACATGGGGACAGCAGCTCCTGTGCCTTTAAAACTTCTTTCTTGAAGTATGTCCAGCCTTCCTGGACTCCTTTATCCTTCAAGGCAGCTTCCCAAGGGACTTTGTCAATCAGTCTTCTGAGCAGGTCAAAGCATGCCCTCCAGAAGTCTAAGGTGGCAGTTTTACTAACCCCTCTCCTTGTTTCCCCAAGGATCAAAAACTCAATCATCTCATGATCACTGTGCCCTAGACAGTCTCCAACTTTTACTTCCTCCACAAGATCTTCCCTGTTCATCAGAAGCAGGTCCAGGAGGGCACCTTCTCTGGTCAGCTCACTTATCAGCTGTGTGAGGAAATTATCTTCTACACATTCCAGGAACCTCTTGGAATGTTCCCTCTCTGCTGTGTTGCATTCCCAGCAGATGTCTGGGAGGTTAAAGTCCCCCACAAGAACAACAGCAAGTGACTGGGAGATTTCTCCCAACTGCTTATAGAAAACTTCACCCACCTCACTGCTTTGGTTGGGAGGTCTACAGCAGACTCCCACAGCAATATCAGCTTTATTGGCCCTTAATATAATCCAAACATGCTCAACCTCATCATGACTATACTTGATTTCCAAGCTTTCACAGCATTCTCTAACATACAGGGCCACTCCACCCCTTCTCCTTCCCTTTCTATCCCTCCTGAAGAGCTTGTAGCCATCGATTGTGGCACTCTAGTCGTGTGATGCATCCCACCACACTTCTGTGATAGCCACTATGTCATAGATTTCCTGGTGTATCAGGGCTTCAAGCTCCCCCTGTTTGTTGCTTGTACTGTGTGCATTGGTAGAGATGCACTTCAGATGAGCTAATGATTGCAACACCTTTTTTCCACTGTGGGCTCCATTTTCTACCAGACCCTTCTCAGGTGCTTCCAGGATTTCTAAACCTTTCTCTCAAATCAATCCTTTCTCTCAAATGAAACAGCAGAGTGAGAATCCTCCCTGGTTCACCATCCTTCAAGCCCCGGCATGTTTCTCTTGGGCTTGTCCCTAACAGGCCCATTTATCTCCCTTTCCCACTTCATATCTAGTTGAAAGCCCTGTCAATGAGCCATGATAACTCCTGCCCCAAAAGCTTTTTGCCCCTCTGGGGCGGGTGCATCCCACCTGTCACCAGCAGGCCAGGTATCTCATATAGCAATGGTGATGGTGATTAAGAATTGTGATGGTGATCAAGAATCTTTTTCTTTACTGATGTGGGAAATGGCCCTTCTTCCCCATAGAAGACTAAACAAAATGCCATTTAAGTAGCCTCTGTGACAGCATCAGCTTGTGACAACTGGCAAGGCTCACAGTAAGTAGTATCCTTCTCTTGGATATGCACTAGGTAGCTGTGTTCAGATCTATGATACTGCTGTTTGGGGACATCTCAGGTGTTTTCCTGTCTTCTGGCCTTTTCATTCTCTTGCCTGGGCAACTCTCTTTCCTGAAAATAAAACCCAGCAGCCCAAATGCCAAGGTCAGTCCTAAATCCTCTCTAACTAGGACTTCTAGATTTTTTTCTTCTCAAAGTATCTACCACTTTAACCTTCAGGAACAGATTCTGTTACTAAACTGATCATTCTTTATGAAAGCAAAGAAATGTATAACAAGACAGTAATAGTAAGTTCTCTTT
>NW_009954194.1:3696133-3711153 GCF_000747805.2 Chaetura pelagica | reverse complement strand
CCTGTTTCCTCTAGGTGTTTTGGTACATTTAAGTCAGAGTCCTCTGCAACATATAGAATACTTCTTTTTTTTCCTGAAAACTAGTTTTCAAGACTTTGATTTTCCCTCTCAAATAGCTGGTGGCAAGCCCATTTCTTTTACAGGTGTTAAGTTGTTTTTCCTTCTTCTACCTTTAAATGAACATTCCTGGTCCACTGCAATGCCAGAGAATTACAGTGTTTCGTCAGAGACTTTACTATTTTGTTTTATCTCAATTTGAAATCTGGTGTGGATTTTGTTCTGGTTGTTGTTTTGGTTTGGTTTGGTTTGTTTTTTTTGTGGGGAGGAGGGTAACTTGTGAAATAACTAGTTCTTTGTTCAAGGGTACCTCCATTTTACGGGACAATTAGCATGTAAGAACAACATACATTCAGCCTCATGCCTCATTGCAGCATCTGGATTTCTCAGCTCCATCTGGCATCTAATAAAAGAACAGAGCCTCATAAATTCAACTCAGAAAGCAAAGTAGTTTTTATACGTTTATGACACCGATATAGAGATGTATTCATTCTGTTTGAGACCATGAATGTGTAAACACACAGGTCTCCCCAGGCAGTGATAGTGAACATTACTGTTTTGATTAAGAAATTGTGAGCATTGAGGCTGAAAAGAAAAATTTATACTGGACCTGGGAGGTTTTCTGTACCGTGGCAACCTTTCAGGCCTGATAACAATGACAGGAAAGTCTGATACTGCCAGCACACAACACCAGCCTTGGAAGGCTACCTCTCTCTCTGCAGCCCATGCAGCCCCACAGCTGTAACATTAGACTTCCAAGGAAGAGGTGTATGTGCCAGAGCACATACAGCATCAGGGCCTATGACCCTCTAATAACCCTGTGCTGTTTCTTACACATTTTTCTGTTGCGTGAGATGTTCACTAGGTTGTTTTCCTTCTGGAATGAAAAGTGCCGGTAGCGTTTGTTTTTGCTACCCTCCTTTCCCTGCTCCAGGCAGGAAAGCTTTAGCAGCTCAGCTTCATAGGTTGGCAGGAAATTTAAACCAGCAGCAAGCTGCTGCTCGGACCACCCCCAGGCTTTTTTTTGCTTTTTTTTCTTTTCCTGTTGATGCAGGAGACTATTTAATTGGGGGCTGACTTGTCAAACTTACTCGTTGATGCTTACCAGTAGCTGCCTCACCACTAACAGGGTTTTTTCCTCCCTTCCTTCTCCTTTGAGCAATCTTCCCACAATGAAGATGCTGCTGAGCCTGGTTGTTTTGCTCTCTGCTGCCCTGTTAACCTACACAGCCCCTCCAACTTGCTACTCAAGGGTGTTGTCTCTGAGCAAAGAAATCACGGAGTCCTATAAGGAGTTACAGACCTCCAAAGCTGTGGTGAGTCTACCTAAAAGCTGCTTCTGCAAAGGAGCTGGGGGTTGCTTGCTTTTGATACAAGTTTCTCTAAACAAAATAGCAACTGGTCTTACTTCTTTCCTACAGGACTCATGTGTGTTGACGCTGCCCAGGCTGTACTTGGACATACATGTAAGTTTTTCCAGTTCTTTCTTACTACTCTGCAGAAAAAGCAGCTAACGGACAGAGAGGATAGCTCTTAAGATTGTACCCCAGAAGAGTGATTTAAAATAGTCTTTTAAAAGCTTAATTAACCAGAGAGATGAGTGCCCCAAAAAAATTCCTTATTTTTAACCTTATTAAAATCCCTATGGACCTCCTGAGATTTTACGTGTTTAGAAATTCAAAAATGAGGAAATAAATATTTTGAAATAGTTACCTTTTGTACATTATTAATTTATAGTGAAAGAGCCTTCTCAGAAGTTGAGTATATGCAACAAAATTTTGAACAATAGTTTAAAAGAAGAAATGCAAAATAAACTTTCTTCACTTAATAAATCTGCTTCATTTTATATCATGAGCTGCTTCTGGCACTGCAGTTTTGATGCAAAGAAGTGCAGGAATACCTTCCTGGCTTTTCCTGTTTTAAATAGTCATTTGTTGAATATAGAAAGAAAAATTATGTTTGAGGATATGTAAGTGTGATACTGAGGAGACACAGTAGTACTCTCAACAAAGCAGTATCTCTCAACAAAAACAGAGCAGCCTCCTGCACACAGTTTATGTCATAGTGTTCTGTCCTGGGATATCTAGCATATTTTGCTTCTTTTTCCAGCACTCAGCTGAGTAACTGAAAAGTAGAAAATATCAGACAAACCGAAAGGTGTTTGATACGTTTTGCCAGAGGCAGCTACTCAGTCAAGACTTGCAAGTCAGGAGCCCCCAGGTTCCAATTCCAGACCTGACAGTGCCCCACTTCATTGCAAAGACAAAGCAAAGTGAACCCAGTACCTCAGTCTCCCTTGCTTTAGAGCAACGGCTGGGATATTTATTTACCTGCTTCACAAGGTTGTTGAAATTAATATTGGCTGTGCTTTATTTTAATGACTCAAAGTCTGAGGTAAAAATTACTCTGGAAAATGTTTTGCCTGGCATTCACAGACTTGCCTATTTTACAGGAGCAGACGAATCATGTGAGATTGTAAAATGCGTTCACCAACTAGTCAGGTGCTCATGTAAAAGAGAGAGGATGCACCTATTCTGTAGGTAACTCCACAAACCACAGGAGTAGATTTTATTGTATTGGCACTACTGCCTCCTAAAGCATGTAAGAAGTAAATGGGCAGGCCAAAACTGACTATGCACTTTTCCAAGCACTTATTTGGACCAGACATCTTTGTTATGAAGTATTGGTGGTGAATTTTCCTAACTGGAGGTTACATAGATTACACATACACAGAGGCAGGAATTCAAGATTCCCACAGAGGCAGTAAGAATTTTTTAAGTGGTGGATGAGAAACATGAAACTGTGTTTGTGCAGGGTTACAGAGGCCTCTTTTGCATGCTTTGCAGAATTACTGTGTGTTGGCAAAACTCCGTGAATTTGTGGCCTACCCCAGATGTGAGAGAGTCCTTGAAGTGAGTGAGCTGAAGGAAAAAGCCCGGAGTCTGTACACCATTATGATCTCCTACTGCAGAAGGGTAGGTCAAGATGCAACTACAGGGACACAGTCTCATCTTTTAGGCCCTCTGTCTCCACCCTGTCCCCTGACCAGCAAAACTGGATCAGGGCCTGAGCTGAGAAGTCTTCTGCCTTCCTCCTTATAAATGCAAGCCTTCTCTTTTGTTTCTCCAGGACTTGGTGTTCCTCACTGATGACTGTAATGCTCTGGAAAGTCCTATTCTGCCTACCGTTGAGCCTTCCATCATTGAGAATTAAAATGGAGTAAAATCAAAAGCTGTACCTGGGAAATTTTCAAGGAGATGAAGAGTCAAAATACGTATACACAGTCGACTACCATGTTAACAACTAAGATCTTTTTCAAACAATCTAGTAGTATTATCTCAGACCTACTCATTTTTCTCCTCCCTGGCAGGAAATGAACTGCATGCCTTGCATACCTACGGAGCTGCTAGGGAAACTACGGTTAGAGACCATTTTTTCACTTGGCAAGGTACGACATTTCCAGTATAACCAAATGTATAAAGTATGTTTTGTTGAAACATTAGATACTAGATATTTGTTTTAGTCTTTTATGAGTAACAATATTCATATAAAGAAAATACATTGTGATCCATATTCTACACTGATTTAGCAGTTCCTTTTTGGATGGGTTTGGAAGGGACCAAGTTTGTTTATCTTACAGTGTTTGATAGAAGTGTAACTGTGTACTGGCAGATGTCTCTACATAGCTCATATTTGTATGCTCATAGCTTTTTATGTCAGACTTGTAAGAATAGAGATGAAAGTAACTTGTCTCTGTGGAAAACTAAATAAAAACAGCCCTCTAATCCAAGAGGCTTGTGTTACATCATGTCTTTCAAGATCAATCTGAAAGGTGTCATTCTTACAGACTTACTTTTCGCAGTCACTTGCGAGTTGTTTTTCACAGCATAAGCCAGCTTTAGTTTTGTTTCCATAGCAATGCAAACTTTACTGTGTCTACATGATTTGACAATACGTAAGTTTCTTCTGGAAGAATTTTTCCTGACTGGAAGCAATTCTTTGACAAAATTAGTGGATTTTTTCAAAATACTGTTTATGTGTTGTGAGAATGTAAGTTGTGAGGCAGTGGCTCAGAATGCCTATTAAATGTTTGGAAGAATTGTGTTTCTAAGACACAGTCCATATACTGAGCTACTGAGATAAACAACATTTTCAGAGAGTAGTTCCAGAGTCACGGGTCCCTTCGGCATCTGCAGGACAGGATACTTACCTGGCAGCTCTTTGGTGCCAACAAAGAAAGGATCTTCCCCATATTCTTGGAAGTAGGTGATATTACCTCAAAGTTCACTCCTTTCCCCTGTGCAAGTTGTTCTTCTCTCTCCTACATAGTGTTCACTGGTTGTTCGTCTGCAGCACAGACAACTCTGGTGACTTGGTCAGTGGTCTCATAAAGTTTTACAAAAACCCCACCTTCTGTAATAATGAGATAATATGCTAATCACAACTCATCTATCATCCTTTCATTCCAGTGAATATCTAAATGTAGCAACCAAAGTGATTGACAATATTATGGAAATAAGCAAATCACAGCATTCATTCAAAGAAAACCAAATTTGCAGGAGGGAAGGAAAAGAGTTTTATCTTTATTTTAGAATTACCCTGTTCTGTAGAAAATTTTAATCTTACTTTAGCTGTAGAAAATTTTATTATCCAATTGAACCACATAGTAAGAGTAGAAAATGCTGAATCCAGGAAAGATAGAGAGGGAAGAAAGCAAACAAGTGATTTTCTTTCCAATTTGTTTCAAATCTAAGTGCAGATTCAAGAAATCCACCTGTCAAACTTTATAGTGCTCTCCTGATGATTAAGTCCTCATGAGCCACCTCTACTGACCTTCTGGATGAGCGATTGTTCCCACAGGCAGCTCGCAGGGATTCCCATTCAGGTGTCTCTACAGGCACCCTGTAGAGACAGTAGCAAGCTCAGCAATTTGAACTGTCATCAGACTGATATAAAAAAAAAGTGGAAGACCTCAGATAGTCCTGCAATTAGAAATATCATGGCTTAGTTTGCCTTTAAAGATTATTCTTCTTTCTAAGCCAGCAACCAGATCCTATGTACCCCAAAGATCCTAGTATTATTTTCTTCTGGGTCACCTGGCCATACCCACCACCCACCTCCAGCAGCAACCAGGTCTTGGAATAAGAGCTCCTATTAGCACACTGACAGGGAGCCTGATAACCAACCACACAGGGAGTGTGTAATCACTGGCAGCTTCATAGCTCAAGGAGAAAGGCAGGTGGAGTTGGAGCTGTAAGACTTCACATGCAAGTTTTTCCACACTCTAACCAGAGACTCAGCCACCATGCAGGGAAGCACACAGAGCACAGGGATAACATGAAGGTCTACATGAAGGTTTCCATACTACTACCAAAACCACATCACAGATCCTGCTTTTCATACCTTTATACAAAGACAGCCACGGATGTACTTTGCAAGAAAACGTGGTGTGGTCATCACAGACCATGGCATTTGCAGAGGTAATGCAGGAACTGGGCAGTGTGTGTGCTTGGAAGTTAGCAGCAGAAGCTGTTAATTTTTGGCTGTTTTTTCTTCCTCCAGATGTTATGGGTTTTAAACACAGGCCTGTTGTAAAGCTTCTCTTGTGACTTGGCAAGCAAACTGTAGAGCAAGATGCATTTCCTTTCCCACAGAAGCCCGTTCAACTGTCCCTAGAACTGGGCCTTGGGTAAAGTCTGTGCAGGTCACCATGGCACTTCTGTCCCTATTTCTTTCCTGTTGCATGGACACACACTTTCCAAAACTGAGTATTTGGTTAGCATTTTCTCATGGATCTTCTCATAACTCCTGTTTATCCTGCTTAATTGAAGTAAATAAGCCTTCTCTAGTCCATTTTAATTGAACTTGTGATCCTAACTTCAGATTTTTCCCATAATGTTCCTATTCTTTCAACGATCTTCCAAATATATTTCACTTGCTTTAGGTTGTTTACATGTAGTTTAATTTCTTTAGGACAAAATTTTTTGCAAGAAGTCTTTAGAATTGGAAACAATATAAATCATTATTTTATTTGCATTTCTTTAGTTAGTAACTTCAGCCTTTTCACAGCTGACAAGGACACACTCTCTGAAATGCATTCTTAGCAACAGCTCAGTTCAGTGCTGTTATATCCTGCTGCTGCAGAAGCTGAGGAAAGCAACTAGAGGCTTTGGGGACTGTACATATTTGAATGGACTTTAAGAGCCTATCCTCTCTTTGCAGATGCTTTATGTTTTATTCCTAGAATCAGACTTGTCTGGTCTTTGGGGTGCTTTTACACCAAGTGTATTCCCTGTTGCTTATGCTGTGACTCCCTTCACATCTCATGTGTCATTTTTAATGGGAAGTGTGCTGAAAGTAAAGCTATGCTCTTTCAGGTCACAGCAACCTGCTGTCAACTCAGACTGTCTTAATAAGATCTGTGATTAGATTAACCCTTTTTATGAACAGCATCTTTTTCCAGGTAGTCACAGTCCATGGAAAAAAATATTATTCGATAAAGAGATCTAATCCCCTTGTAATTTGCCAAGAAATCATTCACTTACCTCTTTCAGTAAGACAATATGTTTACCAACTTCTTAATTTGCCATTATACCAGGTATATAAGGAGCAGTGGAGCCATTTATGCAGCTGAGCATTTATTCCTGAAGCATAGCAGCCCATGCTTATTAGGGCCTTAGCCAACAGGGAGACTGGAAAGGTCTTAAGACAAGACATATTTGCTGTAACTTGTCAATTGGCAGGTTGCCTAGTTAGTGCAGGCTAATACTACTAAAACACATCATTAAGAAACTGTACTCAGTTTGTGTGATCATTAGGGAAGAATGGTAGAAAAACAAAGCATCTGTTCTGTTGTCTTGCCTGTTGAAGGAGGTTGCTCACATGGAGCAGTCAATCCTAGGACTAAGTTTCTTTTTGCAGACTTCTCTCCATCTGCAGGAAGCCTCACAAAAGATCACTCCTAGGAATGTTAGGCTCTTCTTCATACTAACATATGGAATCCCAAAGCAATCAAAATGGGAAATCTTCATGACTGTGTCTGCAAAATTAACCAGAGACATTAATTTCCAGTTTTGCCAGAAGGTTATATTATGGATTTTACTAGTACCAGCTCTTTTCCCATCTCTTTTTCTCCAATATCAGCCACATGGGCTTTCGTTAAGTAGGCACACTGATCACTTAGTTCCTCATACACTGTTCTTCGGTAAAACAAGAGAAAAACAGCAAAGTAGCACTGGGAAGAAATCTGAACTTTTAGGTTGTACACTTTTAGAGTGGTGTGTTGCCTTGTCTAAGCACCAGATCTGGGAGCATCCATTTGCCCATTGTACTTTTCCCTAGGTATGTGGTGTCTGGGGGCTGAGCTAACAGGATGCTGACAGAGATTTAAAAAAAAAAATACTGCAAAGCTAAGGTCTTACAAATAACGTTACCTTAAAAATGTTTAACTGCTGTACTTAAACTAGTACTTCTTTCCACATTAGTTTTTAATTTTTTTTTCTTTTTTGAGTGTATGCCAATGCAAGTGAAAATTGAAATGGAGAAGCTCCACCAATTCTATTTATGCATCTTTTTGGATTCACACTTATGTTTTAGGCTTGTTATAGTCAGAAACCCTGTGCTACCCAAGATTTTACTGACAGCCTGCCAGAGTGAAAAAAAAAAAAAAAAAAAAAAAAGACAAACCAAACACAACAGTTTGGAAGGGAGCTGTTGGTGTTGGTAGGTAAGTCAAAATTCAGAAACTGTGATCAGAGAAAGGCCATGATCTCATTATCAAAAGGTTTTTCATAGTCCATGTTTCCTCTGTATAGGGTCAATGTATATCCTCAAATAAATAATAGTTATTAATCAGTTAACGATATAAAATAAACCAATTAAATTATTTATCCTTTGAAGACAAATAGATGCATACACATATACCCTGAAAACTGGTTTCATGTTTGCAGGTCTGTAAAGAGGATTTGTTCAGACAGATGATTTTGAAGCCAAGCAGATGTGGGGGGAATAAAAACCTCCCCAAGGATATTTTGCAACAGATAAAAATATATTGGCATTTCTTAATTAATATTCACAACATACAAAAGAAAAAAAAAAACACCTCCAAGTCCTAAAACAGGAAAGAATGTTGAAACATTCTAATGCAATCCTTGTCCCCAAGATTAGCCTGGATATCCCAGGTCTTCCTAATAGCAGTTTGTCTGAAAGATTTTAAGAAAAAGTTGGTGCTCACTGCAGTTCCTATCAATGGGTTCCAGACTTTCCATTTGTTACAAAGTTTCACCTGGTACTCTTTTGCCCTCTCAGAATTTAAGCCCATAGCTTCCTGCTTTATTCAGCATAGAAATGGGGATTGGCTTGTTATTTTTTTTTTTTTTATCTTTGCGGCCGATATTTGTACATTTAAAGACTTATGTTTCTTTCTCCCTAATCTGAAAATCCAATTATTTCAATCTTTCTTCATTGATCAGGAGTCTAGAAAACATGGCCCTTCTTGTTGCCTTTCTTCTAGCTCTACCCACTTGGTTCCCATCTATTTTGAAACAAAGTACCTGAAGTTAAATGTAGACATCCAGCTGAGGCTTTATCAGTGTCACGTAGTGTAGAAAGAAAAGTTTATCAGTAACATTCTGACGACAGTAGATTGCAAATTAAAAATAATCTCCAAGAATCAGGAGGCATTAATCCAGTTTTTAATTTAAATTTTATGCTGAGTGTAGAAAGTTGGAGTACAAGTCATCCTCACTACTCTATAATGAAGAAAAATTCTGGGAGAAAACAAACAAGAAAACAGATACTGAAATACAATGGCTGCTCCATTTACTGGGCAGGTGGTTATAAAGTCTACTGGCATCAGTGCCACTTTTGGAATGGATTATGAAATTAGGAATCACATCTTTTAAATTCATATGGACTCTACAAAGTGATCCACATCTCTTCCTTCTCAAGACAATGTCCCAGTTCCAAGGCTGTCAGATCCTACCAGAACTGACCCACGGCACATCTGAGGATGTGAGGTTACTTTTAGACTCATACATTAAATGTCTTTGCACCTTTCTCTAGCACTCTCTTACTTAAAATAGTTCATGTCCTAACTACTAAACACTTTTCTTCCTAACCAGAGTGGCTGCAGCCAAGATGCCTTTTGGCAATGGTTTCTGGTCCATAGTCTTCCCCAGATCATATCCAAAACTTGTTTGGAAGATTGGCATTGGCCCCAAGTCAAAACTGTGCACAGAACTGTTATAACAATTTCCAGATATAGTCAGGTTTGTTTCCAGTACCTGGAAATGTTCCTAAAACTGAATAAATAAATAAAAGACTGACTTTGGAGCCCAGCAGTTCAGTTGTTCTCCTGGGAGAAGAGTTGTCCTTTTCAGGTTGTTAACGCATTTCATATTATTATCACATTAAAATGCAAATCCTGAAGCTGCACAGTTTCCATATAACTTTTGCGTAAGATCAGTACCTGGTAAATGAGTCAGAAAGATGATACTCTCACGGAGAGAGAAAGGAAGGCAAGAGTGTAATTTTTAGTAAACCATGGTCAGACAGAAATGTTTCTAATGATCTACAGAAGGAAAAATGTTATTTGGAGATCACAGCTTTTGTTTCTTTGTTTTCGACTGTTAATACAGAGGAAAAATTTTCTGGGTTTGAAGAATTTAAGCTATTTTTCTCCACTCTGAGTTCTCTGAGGTCCAATAAGTGCTTAGCTGTTGCTGCCTTCTTATGACAGCCAGACAACCAGAAGATGTGAGCTTGGAAAGCTGAACTACAGCCTCTTCTGAGGTACGGCAGGAAGCTGCATTTGTGTGGCACCTTTCTTTACTCAGCTCTTTTATCCCCTTTACACACTAATGTCTCATTTTATTAAGGATCTGGATGTGTAACACTGGAGAACTCCTAGGAACCTGCCAAGCCTTGTATGGACACTATCAGGAAGTGTATGGCCAAACCACTTGCAGCCTGGGGTACATAGGTCGTCCCTGAAATCCTCTGAATGGAAGGTAAAAAATGTCATTAAGTGATACAGGAAAAAGGAAGCATGGCACAGCATGAGAGCCTGCAGAAGGGGCAAGGGGAGGCAAACTTCCACCATGGCCACAAAGGACAGGTAGAAAGTCAGAGCCACATCTTCCCCCTCTTCTACTCCTTAGATCACTGCTCAGTACTTATAAGAACAAATGTTCTTATCTGGTTGCCTAAGATTAACCTGACATGAGCATTGTCTTTTTACCATGATCTCGAGGTCAAAAGTTTTTAGGTGATCCTAAAGCTTCCTCAGTCACTTTGGCTGAACTGAGTGACGAGAATGGGGATGGGAAGGATGAAGAGCCAGGCAAGAACACCCTGCACATTTGTTCAAAGAAAGATGATTCAGTTTATGCAAAACCATTTTTCTTAATCAACTGCAAATGTGTCAGACTTGCTCCAGACTCCTGTAATGGCATTTTATCACTTACGTCCTCAAAAAACAAACTTATTCAGAAGAGAAATTATACAAATAAAATTACTGTCTACAAAGGAGGACAACAAAGAGTTGCTCTCAGGAAAATCTATTGATAAAGGTAATTATGCTATTAGGCTTTCTCAGTCATCTCTTCATACATACAGTAATTACTTTCAACTTAGAATTGCTCATCAGCATTGCATAGAAATCTGGATAAAGATGTAGACAGGTAAACAAAAGATCTTTAAATGCTTATGTACATTAATTACACCTCATAATACCTCTGACAACTCAGAAAGAGATTATTAAATTTAGTCACTGATGCCTCTAAATCAGACTGTTTATTTTGTTACTTGAATGCAGTTTTGAGGAACAACGTATGAACAATGTGGCATAAAAATTTTGCCTGGGATCATAAAGCAGATTGATGACAGTGCCAAAAATAAAGTATATGCCTTTTGAGCCTCCTTCTCCAGCACTCTGAGCACTGCCTTTAGCACATATCCTCATGTAGGCAAGGAGTGGCTCATGTTTTCACTGACAACCAGCATTTTACACAGCAATCAAATGGATTACTGTTTTATTGAGCCTGGCAAGCTTTTGACCAAAGTTAGATTTGTGGTCCAAATTTAAAATGGATTCTTATTACATATGCCAGAACTGGTTTGAAGAAATATTTCCTCCCTGTTAAAGTTCTTCTCAAGCCAATGAGGCCAGTCTGTTCTCTGTGATACGTATCTCACAGTGGCTTATGGGGGAGCCATGATGTTGTAAAGCAAAGACCAGATAATCACAGTAAAAAGAACTTCAGAAATTGCATTTTGAAAATAACATCTAATATTCAGCAGCAAACAATATCTTCATAAGAGTCCTGGATTCCTAAAAAATGTTGGAAACCTGCAGGACATTAACGAACTATTTAACCCAGATCTCTAGAAGCACAGTGATTTGTTCTTAATGTCTTCACCACCACCTCTGAAACTACATGATGCAAGTGCCTCTGTACACTTTGCATGTTTACAGTCAAACATCAAGCAGAATGACAAGGGCCTCCCGTCTTCTCTCTTTTACCTGAGCAGTCAAATGAAATTTCATACAATAACACAACTGAACACATGGTGAAATTCAAAAGGCTTATCAGGATCAGTGTCCAATTCTAATTTAAAAAATGAGAGAAAAGAACCAACATTTTCAAGAAGTGCTGACTGTAGTGTTACAAACACTAGTATTTTAGGTGAGATTCCTACTGACAGTCAGGGTATGTTATCAAGAGTCCAGAGTAAAGATCAGATCAAATAATTGATCTTAGCAAATGGGAAGCTCTAGCAGGCAGTAATATTTCCTTTTATGCAGGTACAGAGAACAGCCAATATCAGGATTTGACACAATTATGCAGCACAGTTAATGAAATGTTCTCTTATAGTGCAAGTGCTGTAGGACTGGATGTGTTGTAAGATGCCTTCATTGCTGAACTGTCATAGAAGAAACATATGAATGGAAAAGAAAAAAGAACCCCACTGAAGTATGCTGAAAGATTACCTAGGTCCAGGCTTGGTACCTAGTTATGTGCTGTAAAATACCTTTATGCCATGCAGTTTACATTGTCTGTTCTCACTGTGCATTTCTGGTGCTTTGGTTCTGCTGCTTTCTGTTGTAAAACCTACCTGATATGAGCAGGGACAACACTTCTCTTCCAAATTTCTTCTGCTGGCATGGAGAAAAGAGTCTCTTCATTTCCCCAAAGTAGAGGTTCAGTTCTGGCCTTTTGTGCACTATGTCAGAGTGTAGAAATTTCCTTAAATCATGAACTACATTTTCATTTGGGCCAAACTGCGATGACCCTTGCTGGTAGGTAGTGATCAGACTCAAGTTGTACCCCATTTTGGGCATGTTGTTTTCCAGGAGAAGCTCACTGGTTCCTTGACTCTAGTGATCACAGAAACCTGGCTACAGGTCTACTGCTCTGTCAGAGAGAAGCTGAATAGCCACAGCACACTGCTGTGGAGGGGACCGTTCCTTCTTACAAGGCTCTGCACTTGAAGGGGACCCACAGCAGAACATACACCTACAAACATCCTGCACTTACCCATCACACACACTCTTGCATGAGTTGGCAACATGTGAAAACTTACTCATGGAGCCTGAATAGGTCATAGATTTAAAAAAGGAAAATATCCTTTTATTATTGCTATTTGAAGCAAGTTGATTGGTTAAGCTGTAAGTAACCCTTGTTCATTGCTTCAGTCTGGAAAACAGACACTGTCTCAGCATCTGAGTCACTGAGCTGGACCAAAAAAGCCCAGCAAAAACACAGCTATCAGCTTTTGAAACTGACTGAGTACAACATAGATTTTAATAGCAGATTTACAGCGAAAACAGTGAAGCTGGCAACAATAACTCACACCTTTCATCCTAGGTTTTTTGCAAAAATATGCTCTCCCCTCAGACAGTGTGCTGGTTGCTCCAAACAAGTTTCACCATTGAGCTTTTGGCATTTCACCATTTTTGCTTTTCAGCTGTCCACAAATTTATTATTTCTACACCCCAAGTCATACTGCAGAGTCAGAAAGCTGCTGTGTAGACTATTTCTCTCTTCTTCACTCCACTTAGCCTCATTGATTTTGAAATCTGCCTCTACAGCTGACTCAGGGTTTATGATTAATAATAGCCAGACACGTTTTGATGCTACTTGATGTGGAAGATAGCTTTGGATAAACTGGAGGAAGACAGTTAAGACAGCTGTAATAAAGAAGATCAGCTTTGTCCCTGTAAGTCTGGAATACGAAAAGTTTAATTTATGTTTGCTGGAAGTTGCATGAATTCTAAGACATAAATTTGTCCCAAACATGCAGAAAACAGTGCACCTCATAAAAACTGTGTTCATTTATCCTTTCAGTCAGTTCCCATAAATTAAACCCCCAAAATGCAATTTATAAATTTCCTGTGATATTGTGGAGGCTGCAGATAGTAAATCTATTCCCCCTGAAATTACTTTCCCTGTGCTCCCTGCTTTTCAAAGAGGATGTCTTTACCGACGCTAAAGCAAGAGCCTGCACAGGTAATCAGTGAGTTCCTGACAAAGCCCAGCTACAAAAAAAAACCAACACCCTCACATGAGGTGGAATTGGAGTCAGAATACCCAGAATACTCAGAAGGAATGTAGAGACATTGCCTGAGTATGATGGAATAGGGTTAGGCAAGCCAACTGATAGAATTCTCCAACCAGATAATGAGCATGGTGGATAAAGAGAGAGCAATGGGGGTTGTTTATCCCAGCCTCAAAAGGCTTTCAACACTGTTTCTCATAATATCATCAAAGATGACCTGAAGCACAGAGTAGAGAAGTGGACAGTGAGGTGGATTGAAAACAATGAAATGCCAGGCTCAAAAGATTGTGATCAACAGCATGAAGTCCAGTTAGAAACCAGTCACTACTGATGTACCTCAAGGGTTGATACTGGTGCCAAGAGTTTTGGCCTGTTGTACAAGTCCTGCATCTGGAGAGAAGCAACCCCAGTCACCATTATATACCAGAGGTCAAGAGGCTGGAAAGCAGCTTTGCAGAATAGGACCTGGAGATCCTGGTGGACACCAAAATGAACATGAATCACCAATGTGGCCCTGTGGCAAAACATTAGGAAAAACATGCAGAAGAGTGCTTCCAGCAGGTCAAGGGAAATGATCCTTCCCCTCTGCCTCCCACACTCACTCTTGCTGTGAGGGTGGTCAGACACCAGAACAAGCTGCCCAGAAGAAGTTCAAGAGTTTCTCTCTTTGTAGATATTTGAAATCCAACGGAACAAAGTCTTGAGCAACTTGCTCTACCTGATTCTGCTTTGAGCATACAGGGTGGACTGGACCTTCTTCAAATCTGAACTTTTTTGTGATTCTGCAATTACATCCATGTGTTTTTGCAGACATATCTTCCTATTGAGCAGCACTAAGGAATATTGGATAGTGCAGCTCTACCAGAAGTCCCTGAAAGGTTTATTTGGCCCTTAGCAAGGAAAGGTCTCTATTACAAGCTAGCCAAAGACTCCACTAGTGCAGTTTTTCTTCTTTCAACATTTTCCTCAAAATTGATTCGTTTCTCTGAGGGAGGGATTGAATATAGTCTTGGTCATAAGAATTGTTTCAGTAGTAAGGAGGGAGAATCTTTTTTAAAAACTCAGCTGGGACTTTTAATTTACAAGATCCCTTTGCTAATTTTTACACTTGCAAATAGTTTTAAGTTCAGCTTCCAAAAGCAGAAATAGTTGTTTCTGTCACAGAAAGGGGGAGAGGAGAAAATCTGAATAATATCTTTATTTGGAGGAAACTTATCTTCCTTGAGAAAGGAAAAACAAACAAGAAACCTCAAGTATTGTGCAAGGCCCAGAGCTGAGTACACTGGATAGCATGGAACAGGCTGTACCCTGGCAGCCATTCCACCTGTTGCTGCCTTCCCATGCTCGATCGCTTCGTTTTCCCTTCAGTTCTGTGACCACATACTCAATGTTAGAAATGTTTC
>NW_009954194.1:3679805-3695912 GCF_000747805.2 Chaetura pelagica | reverse complement strand
TCTCCTTTTTAAATTAAATTCCTAATTGAACCTCTGCAAAGAAGAGATTTCAGGTATCAAAAGTATAACTATCACCACCTCTTGACAGTTCAGGATGACGTGAAGAGATGGAAGCAGTCTTCTGATGTTCCTAAAGCCCACATTGTATATTTTCTCTCACTAAGAGAAACAGTTTGTTGGCCAGTTAAGTACAGGGAATACAAGGGCTTGATGACCCACCAAACTGTTGTCACTTGTTACCACCTTGCTTAATGACTGTGGCCTCAGTTCAGCAAATGAGGTAGACAGGAATTCATTACGGGTATATTTAGATGTTTTGATGAGTAGGAATGGATTTAAACACACACCACAGAATGAGCTCCTTACTGGACCTTCCAGAAGAGTTTTGTGTGAGTTCCCAGGCAATGCAGCCAAGTAAAGTGTGTCTGTTTTACTTAATCCCCATATGAAAACCAATGGTTCCTGCTGTTCCAGTAAGAGAACAACAACAGCAAGCTTACATAAGGTATTCTCCTGAAGGATATGAATCTCTATATCTAAGGAAATTAAAGCCTTGTTTCTCCAAGTGCATAAGTACTAACTGAAATCTCACAAGAACAAAATCTTAAATTCACCTTTATGAGTGCTAGCAATACCTTGTAGAGCAATACATGAGCAGACTCACAACTGAACCTTGTATATATGTAGGCACGAACATTATTTGATTAGTGCCTTTGAAATCAAGAGATTATTCTGAACAGATTATCCACTACCCCTAAGCACCAAACTCCCAAAAAGTCAAACACTCCTTGAAGAAGGTTGGGCAAAAGCATCTCAAAAATTGGATCAAAATAATAGAAACTGCCAGGAAAACATTAATAAAATTGGTATCCACTGTCATAAAAGGCTTAAAAATATTCAGATAATATTTTGTGGTTTAGCATTAAAAAATATGTGAGGCAAGAAATAGGGTATTTGTATAACTGTTACACTGTCAAATAGTTTCTACAGTCACCAACAGAGATGAGAGTCCCACTGTGCCTATCAAATTAACTTGTGATCTAAACAGCGTGTCTAATAAAAAACTAATGGATGAATTGGCTTCCACTTCAGAGCTTTCTGAAACAGGTTTGATTTCTGAAAATTAGAACTTCTAGCTCTGAATGCTCACCTCCAGAAGAACAGGGTAATTCAATGCTGTTACGACATAAGTGCAACAGCTTTCACTCCCTCTTCTACTCTCCCCCTGTCCAGTCACTTCTCTCAGTCTCACAGCATTGATAAATGCCCACATTTTGGAAGGAACAGATATACATATATACATGTATACACACATAGTGGTATATATATAATTTTTTAATTACTATTCTTTCCCAAAACTTGCAGTTTATTACTATGACCATGCACAAAACATCCAGTCACCTCAATGAGTCAGGCAGCCCAGAGGGAGAGACCACAAAGAAGAATAAAACCATATCACAGAAGAGAAAACAAAATAATTCATTATCACAGGAGGCAAGCATGGCCTAGGCCAAACTATGAAAAGCCACAGCCAGGTGGCTATCCAATCTTCTTCTTGCTTTAGTTTTTTCAGCACTGTCATTTTGTGGACACCATGTTTATGCCCCCATAGCCTGGAGTGTTACTCTGTCCTTTCAGTCTGGCCAATGCTCAAAGCCCCAAACAGATCAAAGTCTGACTGAACCTGGCAATAGAATTATTTGGATGGGCACAGTGAAAAGCTCTGTTTTTTCACACAAAAGGAAAACCCAACACCCTTGACCTGTAATCTAGCAAACTCATACATGTAAAACTGAGTAACTTGAAGTTCCTTCAAATCTAATTATTAAAGATAAATTTTGCAAAGTTTAAGGTGCAACAAATGAAGTGAGGGCAGTTTACAGATTCCTATGTGACACAGCAGTTTTCTGTTAAACTAATACTCTTGTCTCTGCTAATTGGTTTTGGCTTCTGATAAGGATTTTGCAAAGACATTAATTCTGCTGTGGAGACAGCACACTAGTGGTGAGATGAAGAACCTTATTCTAGGAAAGAGGATGGTTATTGAATGACTGTAATTTGGCTGCTTAAAACTTTCTTTTTCTCTCCAAGTGAGTGACTTGGAACAGTCCTATTCTGATCACTGAATTAAGGAAATCATACACATTGCTAAGTACATCACTTGCTGCACATCTTGATCCATGAAATGACTGCTTTAGCAATTCAGAGGAAGTTTCTCCAAATTTTCTGACCTGTGCATACATCTGACAGCAAAAGGAAAAGTTTTTGCTAACTCAGAGTGCCAAATCCTAGGCAAAGCAAAGAAGAGCAGATTATATTAGCAGTACCCTTGTGCTAAGCAAGGGATGACAGGGATAAGATTTGAGACTGAGAAGGGGAAAAATCTATCTAAAAAACAAAGCTTAGGAGGCAAGGAAACCAATTTTGACAATCATTTGTCAAACAAGACAGGCTTAAGCTCAGAACCTTCTCTGCCTGTCTTACAGAGAGAGAAGTTGTTACCCTTACTGGTACTTCCATGTATGGGACCAGCACTGCCCTTCTCATAACAGGCCAGCAAAATCTGAGGAGAAACTTTCTTATGGACATCAGCAGAAACCTGAATAGCTTTTGAGGATTCATTCCTGCCTGGGTCAGGCAAATGTGTCTGTGCAGTCCTCCAGCCTCCAGATGTGACCCCACATCCCTCTCATACCTCTTCACTCTCTCACACACAAAATGTGTCAGCTCTGCTCCCAGTTGCTGTGAAGACCTATATGGTATCGGCAGGAACCTGAATAGCTTTTGAGGATTCATTCCTGCCTGGGTCAGGCAAATGTGTCTGTGCAGTCCTCCAGCCTCCAGATGTGACCCCACATCCCTCTCATACCTCTTCACTCTCTCACACACAAAATGTGTCAGCTCTGCTCCCAGTTGCTGTGAAGACCTATATGGTACTTCTTCCTTATCTCTAGCACCTGGCATGGATGCAGACAAAAACAAATGCTTCACAACAGCAGAAGAAAAATGGCTGTTCTTTAGTCACTTAGAATGTGATGACTCCACTTCGTGGTGCCATAAAGCATCATCTTTTCTTTTATGTTTTATAAAATACATTTTAAAAAAATAAAAATAAGTCACACAGAAAATGCAACTAACAACAATATTTTCCTCCCAGGCTTCCTTCTAGCTATTTTTAGATCCAGCTACAAATTTCTTCTAGCTCAGAACCATCAGGGGGAAAAAAGCCTCCATTTGCTTCCTGACTCTCTAGTCATCCTTTTTTTGCCAAGAAACCAAAGTATTATTGATAGAGAGAACCAAAATCCCCAATTGCCCCTACAGAGAGGAAAGGTAGGACTTGCATTTTTATAGGCATTTGGGATATTCATCTTGTATGTCCTGAAGCAACTTATTTTACTTTACTGTCCCGCTCAGTCTCTGTCTCTCTGTGACTTGTCTCTCAAGTCAAAGCTCTGCTCTCTTCTCTTACAGCAAGTAGCACATCTTAGACAGTGTTAAACTGAAGCCCTCTTCAAAAGTCTTGCACAGACCCCCTTCATTTCTGTCTTACCCTCCCTTCAGTCCCATTCTTGTCATGCTCTCTCTTGCAAGGTCACATTCCATCCCACATCACGGGACCCTTCTTTCAGTTTATTTCCTCTTCCTTGAGCTCTTTTTTCCTTACGCTTCCTCCCACTATCCCATATTTCCACTCCTAAAGCTAGATCTTTTTTTCCCTGTTGTTTATTTCAGGCTCCAGCTCTTCCATTGCCAGGTCCCTTTTTTCTTCTCCTTTCAAGGATGTTGGAAAGAGGGCTCCACAGTCTGGCAATCCAGCAGAAAACTCTTCTGTGCCTCTCCATTCCATCCCTCATGTTTCCACTCTTCACACCAGCACCCTAGGCAGCTCAATTCACTCAGACTGCTGCAGGAGAAACCACATTTAAGAGACAATGACAACATTACACAGAGAAGTTATCCAGACCTCCAATAATGGCAGAAGGAGAATTTCCATATGCTGGTATTGAGCAGTAATGGGATTCATACATTTTGTTTATTAGCAGACATCAGTCACAAGGAAGAACATTTGTGCGTGCGAGAGATTTTGAGCACACACATCCAATGGGCTCAGAATTTCCCACTAGCCATGATTCAGCATACATTCAAATGTCTGCTGGATCCAGAGCAAACACAGACACTACCCTGATGCAGCTGAACTCCCAGTTCCACCACCTGCCAAAGACAGCCAAGGAATGGCTGCAACCACAATACAAGTTGGCAGAGTTTGGGGATAGGGAGAGAAAAAATGCCTGGTGGCTTTGTTCTGTGGTGGCAACATCAGGAGAGAAAGCAGTAAGTAGACAGGGAAGGATGTTAAACAGCTCTCCCTACACAGCTATTTAACACATGAATTGGCAATTTTTCCTTGCTATTTCCCCCACACATACATTTATGAGAGGAGTATTCAACACAGAAACATCCTCACTGTGCAGACATACACATTTTCAAGTTGCAAGAAGGATAATTCATCTACAAGCAATGGTACTGAATCAAGTCTGGGCACAATCACTCGTGGCAACAGCCACAGCCCTCTCTGGCTAACAGTTTCAAGTATAGAGAGATTGTCACTTGAGGGACATTGTTAAAACACTCCTAGCACACTAAATTACCTAACACCATGGGTGACTGACACAGTGATTTTTGTTTGGCGTATTTATCAAACATTTTAATATTAGAAGGTCTCTCAATGAGCTATGTCTCTAATATTGTTCAGCTAGACCTCTGTGGAAACAGAAATGTATTTGTATTTCCCTTAGAATCTGCGAGACATGCAATTATTTACCATACAGTCATGCTGTGTTCAGGTATTACTGCTTGCTTGTATGTAAAGCCATAAGAAACCTTTTTCTCTTGTCACTGTAACATTCTTCCTCAGATCTCTGATAAAAGATCACAGCACCTGCTCGACAATACCCTAGATTTGTCATCCAGAAATCTGGTCTGCTTTTTTTTTTTTTCAGTGCAAAAGAAGAGTTTATTGTCTTGCTTTAGGGCATTGTGATTCTATTTTTAATTAAAATAGATTTATATCCTCCTGTTATCACCAGGTTCAGACTACATTTTCTCAAAATGGGTTCAGCCAGAAAGACATGTGGAAACAAGCAATGAATACTATTAAACCTGAAATAGGGTGTTTCAGTCATATTCACAAGGCAGCCTGGTTTTGAGGTTTAACCCAGCTCTTGTAAAGAATATCCAATCTTTTCTACATCATCAAATTCATGAGATGTCTTCATATATATATGTAGATATATATATAAAGCAAATTATATTTCATTCTTAGTCAGGAAGTTTTTTCTATTTTTTTCCTTTTGATGACTACATCCTATGGAATTGATCTGTTCTTGCTACTTCTCCCATCCCTCTTTAAGCTTAATTTTAAAACATATTAATATTAATTAGTTAATTAATATTAATTATTAATACTTATTAATAAGGATTGGAAACTGGAAGGATTTACGCTATCCTTTAACTTTTTTGACTGGAAAAAAATTGAATATATATGTATATTAATGTCTGCTACACAAACATTTAGCATCAACTAAAACCCCACAGCTTCTCTATTTGAAACATATCCAAAGCAGACAGTGTCTTCCCCATAAAGTAACTATCCAGTTTTCTTGAATGTTGGGGTGAACTTCAGGCCTCAGTGAAGTAAAAGAGGTCACTTATTTGGCTTCCTTTGGAATTAGGTTTTCAACCCTGCATATTATCCATTAGCATAGACCACTGAAAACATGATACACTTAAATAAGATTGACACCTTTTAATTTCTTTTCAAGCCCACTGACACCCTGCATCTTGTTGCAGTGCAGGCAGACAGGCACAGATGAAGGAGTAATCATTTTGCTTTCCATTATCTCCTTTCCTTCTCTCATGGATCTTTGCTGAGTTTTGCCCCGGGAAGCAAATTATGGCATGCAATGGGAGTGCTTGCACAGTTCTTCTGGAATCTTCCTTGGTTCTCACTAGACCTGCTTATTAAAGCTTTTGCAACTGAAAATTTCTGTATTCCTCTTTTTGTGAGGGACAAAGGGAGATATATGCTGTCAGAAAGGATAACTATATAATTTCAGACTGAAGATTCTCATCTACTTGGTAGCATTTAATCCCTCACTGGTGCTCACATGATTTTGCAAAGCTCAGGTATCTGTCCTGTTAGATAAGAAGCTCAGGAATGAGGATTTCCTGGACGGGATGGAAGAAGGCACTGCTTCAAGTCCGCACTGTCCCACCTGGTGAAGCATGGTGAATAACACTCCTAAAAACCTCTGTACAGATGCAACTCCCAACAGTTGTTCCTGATTTAATCAGAGAAAACACAGACAAGTCTGATCCACAGCCTTACAGCTGAGAAATGCTTTCCAGAAGCATTTACGGAGTATGCCCTCCCCCAGGAGTATCAGTCCACCTTGAGACCTTAAAGCAAGAATACCCTATTAACTTCAGACATGATGCCCTGCCTCATTTTACGGTCTGAAGTAATTTAACTCCTTGTCAGACTACGGGAAATAAGGCGACAACACAGATGGTGGGCAATTAAAATAAAAGTGTATATGAGGTGAATATGGCTAGTAACTTGTTACTTTTAGGTACCAGGCGGAGCACATCGTTTCACTCATGGTTCAGTGGTAGCAGCATTGTGGGTGAAATTCTGTCACAGGCAAGATTTAGTACCCTGTCTCCAATGTTTCCCATCAGTTCAGGAGCTGAGCACCACAGGACTTGTAAATTCCCTCCTTTCGCAAACAAGTACTCCCATGTGCAGTGGATTTTGTTGTGGGAAAGGGTTTATAGGCAAGCACTTGGAGCCATCTGGTCAGTGTTTAACAAGAAGCTGAAGCTATAATGTAAGCATATTGTATTAATTCAAGGGCTCTCTTCTTGGCTAGGAGCCAACCTCCAGGCTCCATAAGCTCCCCCCTCCCCATCAAATGCTTTAGAGACTGACGCAGTTAGTTGAACACTGAAAGAGCAGGCTTTCACATAACTCATCTGGTTCACCTCACATATCTGTCCTGCAGACACAATCCTTACCTTCCTCACCACAGGGTTAGGCACTTGGGTGACAGGTATCTTGGTGTGCACAGCTGCTCCTTCTCCACGCAAGCCAGAGCAGGCAGCAATGTCCTGCAGCCATCTCCTCCATCTATTTCAGGCAAGTGAGAGATTTCAAGGCAGTTCCATCTGATCTGCTGTGCTCTTGCTTTCCACCTAGGCCAACAAATCCACCCCATCCTTCACAAAAATATGTTAATTTTCAGACAGCTCTTTTCCTGACCTACCTCATCACACAATTGCTACTGTGTGCTAGTGGCAGGGCAGAAGGCAAAATCACATGGCTGGTGAGGAGAGCCCAGCTTATACTGGAATCAACTGTTGGGGAACCATGCTCTTACTTCTGCTACAAGCTGCCTCGAGCCAGGAGATGTGGAGCTGCACTTTGCACATAGGAGAAAGCAACAAGACCTGAAGAGAGGTGTAATAGATTGAGGCTTGACATAAGGGGACTGCATGACTTACATAGAGTCAGGGCAAATTTGTCCACTCTGGCAAAGCACTTGCAGGCTGCTTGCTAATGCTTGTGTAGACATACCCATAATGTAGGTTTTTCCTGCAGTACATCTTGTGGTCTTCAAATACATTTATTCCCCAGCTCTACCTGTCTGAATTACACCCACTCAGCAGGTCGGTCGGGCAGACAAGCCATTATCATGTGTCCATCCTGCCCGGACAGATCCTGGGGGCTACAGGACCTCTGAGTAAAACAAGATCTGAAGCCTAACTCTATCAGGGTTGTACAGAGAAATCCATTAGACCAAAGAATAAGTAGCGAATCACTTGTCTCCATCCTGACTCTACAGGAACAGAAAGCATCATTCAAGAGAGAAGGGGTTACCCTCTCTGATACATGCAGCAGACAGTCCACAATTCAGCTTTTCAGAACTAGAAGCCTAGAAGACTTAAAAGCCTTTGATAACAGGAAAAGATCCCTTAAGAGAAAAACAACGAACCAATCTTTTTATGACTGTAATTTTGAAATGTCCTTGCCCAGAGGAATTTCCAAGAGTTCTGCATTAGGAACCCCATTTCTCTTTCTTTGAAATGGGTCCAATGGCCAGAAAATTGTATCTGCAATATAAGCAGCTGAGGCATTGCCTCCTCAACATTGCAGGTGCCTGACCCTTCTTGTTTAGGGGAAATTCTTAGTCTTGGTCTTCTCTCCTATTAGAGGAGTGACTGTTTGGGTTTTGTTGTTTGTTTATTTTGAGGGTGTTTTTCTCTGTGAAACAGGGTTACCTGAGAGTGGCTGTGGAGAACTGGCCTCCAAAAAAAGTATGTCTCTCACTGAAATTGACTGTAACAGAGAGAAGTAACAGAAAAAGTAAAATAAAAACAAAGGAGAAATGGTGTCAATACTGTGGGTTGGGGCCACAACTGGGACTTCATCCCAAGCTGCACGTAGGCCTGGGAGTGGCCTGAGGCTGCACAGCAAGGGATGCCCAGAGAAACGGTCACTGTGGGTTGTTACCGTGCCCGTTGCTGCTGCTGCTGGCACAGAGCAGAGAGAAGGAAAGAAAGCAAAAGAGAGAGGAGAAGGAAAACCAAATAAAAGGAGCCAAGCTGAAAAAAGCCCTGGCTGAGACCATCACAGGCCATGACTTTGCCACCAGACCTGGGTCCAGTGAGGAAAACAGCGTCAGACTCCTCGCCTTTCCAGCGTTCCTGAGAGCATCGGTAGAAGCTCTTCAGGGCTATAGCGGTGACTGGCCCTGCCCCCCGTGCCCAGACTCCAAAAGAACCATCCCCTGTGCCTGGGCACAGAGCAGCTCGGCTGTCAGAGGCACCAGAAGGACGAAGTCAGCAGCTGCTGCAGCCCCTGCTCTCCCTGCCCCTGGTGCCACCCGCTCTGGATTTGCCAGCGCTGCCACAACTTGCCTCACCCCCTGGCTCCAGGAGGACGTGAGCACAACGTCACCATCCACGCCTTTCACCTCGAACGCCTTCTCCCCCCAGTGTCACTGGCCCCTCACTCACACACACCTCGTCAATGCTCTATGGGAAAGGCTTTGGGGTCTCTCTACCCCGAACTGCAATAGTCTTTTTTTTTCCTTCTCTTTACCGACCAGGTGCATTTACATACCCAGTGTCACACACACACACACTTTGAAAGCTTTCCCAGTAAAATGGTATTTTAAACACATAACCTGTGTGTGTGTGTGCTTCTGAGATGAATTACCAATCAGTTATACATGCGGTGGAAGCAAATAGGCTCCCAGCCAAGGACAGACCCACCAAAATAATTAAGTGCTATCCTGAATATATAATTTGGTGTCAGAAAATCCTGATAAACAAACAGGGCGATTGTGCCCTGAGATAAGGCGACTTCGACCCAAAACCGGGTTCGGACCGAGGCAGTGGCTAAAATAACCAAGCCAGGATAAGCCTGAATTCAGATACCTTTTCAGCTGAAAGTAGGCACAAGATGTGGATGGAATCATATCTGCACAAAAACCTCTGAAATTCCCAGTAGCAATTAATTTATTTTTCCCAAGGAGTTCCTCCATTCCATGACAGTTGAACTGTGATGAACTCACACTAATATTCTAGCTGAAAGGCAGTAAACAGGCAAACAAATTGCTGGTTTCTGTACACAAGTTTTTCACTACCCTTCTCAATAGCTTCATTCATCAAACCAAGCCAGAGAAAAACCCCACGGAACTACTTAAAATAGTATTCCAGCCAACATACTGGCTTTGCTACCATGTTTAATACATGCAGACTGTCAGGAATGAAAAGTGGAATTCACCTCATCAAACAGACAAAGTCTACAAATTTATTGAGGATAATAAATCATTAGAAAAGCAGATACATATTAGAAGCCCAAATTAAACACCAGTGTCCGGTTCTTAAGAAACAGTCACTGTTCTAGCTGCTGTTTATTTACAATCCTAGCAAACCTCAGCCAAAACATTTAAAATACTGGATTCAACTTTTAGATGCTCTGGCGTAGCCTCTTGTGTTTGGTAATGATACTTACCCTGTGCTTCAGAGGAACTGGCATCCACAGTGCTGTAAATAGAAGGGACCTTCAGAGAGCTGAGACCTAGGAGCAATCCTTGTATGCTCAAACACTGGTGTTGCTCCCAAAGATATTTAAATGACAGATGATTTCAGAGTGGCAGATACTTAGGTGTAAATAAAGCCAGTGTCTAGAAGCCTTTATTTCCTTTAGCATGAATGCAATTACATTTGATAATACAAACTGCTCCCATCTTTGGAGTGCATAGAGTCAGGCCTTATCTTATGTACCAGATGATGAAGGCCCTGTTTGTTACCACGCCTGGCAGCATTTACAAGCCTTCCTGCACCCCAGAACATGACTGGGGCAGAGGGGAGGGGATAACTTGATTCTGTCTGGAGTACCAGTCACAGTACCAGCCCTTATCTGACTTTTGCTGTGCCTGTCATCAGCTGCTGCCCTTTCCTCCTACTGGCCAGCACCTTCAACAAGCCATGACAAGACCAGGAGGTCAAAGGGGCACAGATCTAAAGGCATTGCAGGAACTTTAAATGTTCCTGGTTATTTTACCCCTGAATCTAACTTCAGGTATTAGAAGATGACCTTGCTCAGCTAGAAACAGATCTAATATTTATGACCAGGCTGAAAATACAGTGATACAATTAGCATAGAAGTTAAAGCATAAGCAATACAGGCAGGGGTGCAAAGTCCCAGGTCTAATCACTCAGTAAAAGAGTAGAAAGCAAAGCAGTACCAAGCTGTGCCTTGAATTTGCAGGTAGGGTGGGATGACATCTTTAAGAATCATGAACTGTGCCTGCCTCCCTGTGACAGTAGCCTCAGAGCTATGCAAGAAAAGGAGGGTTAATCAAAGTTCTCCACAAGGAGGGAGCCTATCTGTGGTGCAAGGAGAGCAAATCTGCTCTATCTATGGAAATTTATATCCTCTCCTTCCAACACCTACCATCTTTCTCCTTTGAACAGAAGGCAATTTTTCTAGTGCATAAGTTTTGCTGGCCCTCAGGGGAGGAGAATCTATGCTGCCCACTCCTGAGCAATGTCTACTGCAACCTGAGGTCCTCCCCAGTTGTGGCAGGGACTATTTGTTGCTGCCATCTTTCTGCCAGCACCTCACCACATCTTCAGGATATTGTCCTAGACCCTTACATAGTGACTTGCCAAAACCTTGCCAGGGTCAGGGCACTGAATGCCATCTGTTAAGACAGAAAGAGCTTTGATATGTTCATGCAGAAATACAGAGCACAAACTGTGTGTGGTTTTAAGTCCAACTCAGAAGGGCCCAGTGGACCCCTCCTTCAAAAACTGCAAAAACCTCCATTGAGAAATATATTAAACTGACTGCCAAGTTTTCAGATACTTAGAGAAAATAACAGCATAATCCACATGGGATCTACACATCCTGTAGCAACTGCTGGAGTGCTAAAAAAATGCATCTTTTCCACCAGAGGTTTTTCACTTGAAGTGAGGGGAGGTAGAAGAAAATGTTTCTTATAGCCACAGTTTCAAATCTTATTAAAAATAACGTAGTAATGTACTTGTTAGTGAAGGACTACAATGTCCACACAGTTTCAGCATAATGGACATAATGATCTCATTGTGGCAAGGGAAAAAATACCACCAATGCACTCATGTGTGCTGTAAGCAAGTGGGGTTATTCACTCTGGCATCTTATAGTGATAAGTATCTCAAGACATGCTGACAGACAAGCAGGAGATATAAAACTGTAACACAAGATCTGTGTCACATCCAGCCTTGTCTCTTCATGGGCTGCCAGGGACAGCTGTGATGACAGGGAGGAATAGGAACAGGAACATGCTGCAGTCACTGGGGTGTCTGGAAGGACATGGGAACAGCACAAGGAGTCTCCCGGGGAGAGAGTGGGGTGAAAAGGCCCCCTCCTATGAAATCTGGATATGTTCATTGCCAAGTGTCACTACACCTCCCAAGCAGTACTGTAAATCATCCTCTTCCCACTTCTTACATGGTTTTTGTTCCTTCCTAATTTCAACATCTCTCTAAGCATGTGACCTAAAGGGCAGAGAGCTCTGTAGAAACATTAAAATTCTGAAGAGAAAAAGAGCATTTAAGAAAAAATTATGTTAACAACATAATTTTTTTTAAGGTGACATTAAGGGACAAAAGACTAGCCATTGTACATGGTTCTCCTCAGGTGGAGGACTTAAGAAGCATGCACAGTTCTTCATTTTTTTTCTGTGAGCCCTACTCAGAATAAACATAGAAGTATTTTCCTCTGTAAAGAGAGGCATTTAATCAGCTTACAGGCACCAAACTTTCTTTCCTTCTCCTTAGACTTAAGACCTGCTTTTCAACTCACCAGTTTTGATGTTTCCTAGCTGTTACCCTGTCTGGCAACTCCTGTTGGACTAGCTTAGTTTTGAATTAAAATCCCTGCTAAATTTTCACTACACAAAGAAATTTCATCAACCAATCTAACCTGATCCCTAGCCAAGGTGAGATTAATTAATTACATATGTTTAGGTTGATGCACATCTGGTGCAAACCACTGTATTTCTCTAAAAAAACAACTCAATTATTTCCATAGAAGACTTGGGTTTAATGGATTAATGTAGAAAAAACAGTGAAGCAGGGACACAGCAAATGTAAGGACATGATGATGTAAAACAGTGACAGTGTTGACAATGGCCACAGTGGGGCTACCACCAGCACCAGCAGCTTGTACAGTTTCTCCCACCTCCAGCGTCAACCATTTCCTTCACTAAGTTGTTGTAGGAAACCGAATCTAGTGTTAACTCTCCTGTGTCCTTTGGAACAAGTGCTGAGGTACCCTGAAAAGTCTTTCTACACCTCTGTGCAAGCTCAAGTAGCAGAGAACAAAGGACTCCTTGTTTTACCTTATTCTTGTGGATTGATTTCGAGAGCATTTGAGTTTTCAGCAAGTGCAGGTAATTCAACATTTATAAGTAAAAAAAATTGTGACAGGAGAAATGCGAGTTAGATTTTAAAATAATAAGGAATCATTTTCTCTGCCTTCTCTCTCTGCCATTTCTCCCTGGCTGCTCCCTAAGCCTGGGTGAGTGTGCTGCGTTTAGTCACCCAGCCATTCCAAGCCTTCTTTGGGAAGAGCATTCATTGCTGCATACTGCTCTCTAGCGGGAAAACTGCAGATGTTTGGCCCTGGGAATGAACGGTTACCAAAAATCTTCCCAAATGTAAATGGTTTCATAAAATAAATATCTCTGCTGTGGCAACAGAATCTGCGAGCCTGTAAATTAATTCCTCTTGAATAGGCAGCACATATAGAAAAAAAGTATTTAGTAAAATAGACTCGTTTTAAGGAGTACTTCATATACTACACATTTTACTATTCATGGCCCCATGTGAGTAAGGGACATGAAAAGAGTGGCTAATTTTCAGTTAACTTCCTTAGGAAGAAAGAAGATTGGAGAAGGTTACATGGTAGAAGAGACCTCTCTTCCTTTGGGTTTTGCTCCTTGAAGGATCAGTGACCTCCAGCTAAATTGTAGCTATTGTGGGTCACCTGTATCACAAGATAAGAATCAGAGAGTAGTTGAGGTTGGAAGGAAACTCTGGAGATCATCACAGTCAATTCCTCTGCTCAAGCAGGGCCACCTAGAATCAGTTGCCCAGGACCATGCCTTGGCTTTTGAATACCTCCAAGGATGAGGACTCCACAACCTTGCTGAGCAACCTGTGCTAGTGCTCAGTCACACTCACAGTAAGGAAGTTAATGTCAGATGAGATGGTTTCTGCTTTATGACTTCATGGCCTAAGCATTACCACTAGCAAGAGTATGTAAAGAACCCTTTTGTTCTCTAGTTAAGAGAGATTTAAAAAATGGGCTGTAATCAGGAAGTCATGCAGTTTGAGGTTCTCATCTCTATTCAATGGAAAAGAATGATAAAGTTGCCTGTGGACAACTCATCCCACATACATAATTGGAAAAGCATCAGATTTTAATAGAACTAAGTTAGTAGCCATGTCTTAAAAATGAGGACATAGTAAATTGAATTATCTCTGAGAAAACTGGATCACTGTCATTTCTCAAATGTGAGTTCAGACTCATGATCTGTATTACTGTAACAGCCACTAATCATCAGTGAAACATCATCCTGCAACCTGTCTTAATAGACTATTGCCTTTTTCTTAGCTATTAAATATACCTCATGAGCCATCACTCTGTGCAAGCTCTTCTTTCTCCCACTCCGTAGCAGTAAATGATGAAGACGTTTTTGTTTGGGAACAGTTTCATGAAACAACTGAATTTGTGAAGCCTAATCCTTTTTTATGAACTGCTGCTCTCTCAATGTCCTCAATTTCTCTGAACTTCTCCCCAAAACCCACTCCACTCTCTGTGTGCCAGGTATTTGTAATGCTCCTATCACCAACCCTTCAAAACAAAGTGAAATGCAAAGAGGAATTAATGAAGAAAGGAGGGTTTCAAATTGAGAGAAATCCAAGCTGCCCTTGGTAGGTTCAGTGGGAAACTAAATAAGCTACTTTTATTCACATTTCTTCAACACTAGGTAGGAGAATAGTTTGGAGATGTAGTGTGTCTTAGTCAGTCTGCTGATGTGCACCTGAAGATTAATTACTATCCAATACTAGCTCTGCCATGAGGTATAATTAAACAGAAGAAAGACATTTCAGGTCTAGGATGAACATCTGTTTTGATAATGAGCATCAGAGTGATTATTCTGGAGGCAAATACATTAACATATCCTTCACTTCGCATCACAGCTGTGTCACATGGAAATGGTTATACTCTAGCTCCTACCAAACTTATCTGGTAAAAGGCCATCTGCATTTTACATTTTTCTCCAACTTGCATTTTTACAAATCCTGTTGCAGTGCCAGGATCCCTTTGATCAGACACTCCAAGGCTAAAGACAATCTAGCCTATGAGCTTTTATCAGGTGAAGCTGCTGATGACCATGTGGCAAAACCACACTATTTACCATATGATTTTACCATACCATTTACCATACCTCTGGAGCAAACAGCACCCCTTTTCTTCTAAAGACTCAGTATGAATCCCATGGATGTGGTTGGAAAGCACATTACATACATTCCTGAATGCATGTAATTCCACAGTCTCAGGCCTGAACTTTTGCACAAAACAACACCATGAAAAGGTTAAAGCAACTTGGATCTAGTCTGGTGTTTTGCCTTTGGATGCAGTATTGTACACAAGAATACAAAGAAGGAAGGAACTTGAATGATTAATTTTCTTTCCCCTGCTTTCCCAGGCCTTTTATTTTTGTTCTGCCTTCATGATTCTGAGACATGAAATCAATTGTGCTTAGACTGAACATTTTGCTCAAAACACTGGTGCAGGATTGTTCCCACTGATGAACTTTTCATATCATGATCATTAGTGTTGTTTTGGTGTTTCTCCGTTCCCAATCACTGAGCCAGTATTTGTGGCTTCATAAAGTTTTCAAATGGGATAGAAAATAAGATAGTTCAAGTGGTTTATTGGAGTAATTTAATCACCAGAGTCCTGCTTCACTGAGCAAGGACAGGTGAGAACTGGCTTTGCTCTAAAATCTCAGGTCAGTGGTTCTGCCTCCACTTCTTCCCTCAGCTGGCCAGCCCTGCTGCCATACAGAGCTGGTGGGAGCAGGACAGGAGCACTCACTCCCACTGGTCTCTCCACTCCCAGCTCAGGAAGGCCCTCTTCAGGGGGGCGCCTGTGGACACAGTCACGAGCATTCCCTGTGCTCAGACCTTGAGCTGCATAAAGACATGATGCATGCACATGGGTTTCCAACCCAGCCAAGGGATGGAACTGAAAGTAGAAAAGATGGTAAAATATTAGTGAAAGGCTGAAGAAAAGTTGCAAAAACAACTGGAACAGCAAAAGGGTTTAAAAGCTTGTATCTGTCAAATACTGAGTAGTATAAGCTGAGAGGACCAAAATCTTGTTCACAGCACTTCATGCCTGTATCTTCAAAATGGAAAGTTCATCCAGTGACATCAGTTTTTTTGGTGTGCTGTTGTAGGTATTTGTCCTGCTGA
>NW_009954194.1:3676162-3679633 GCF_000747805.2 Chaetura pelagica | reverse complement strand
GCTGAACACTTATCCTTCTGAGCCATTAAATTGAGTGAGTTCATGGAGAAACACGGATGAGTCACCCACCATAAGAAAGCAGAGGATGAAGGCAGCAGTGGCAGGTAATGCTCTGGCCAGAGCAGGCAGGAGAGCACGTGTTTCTCAGTACCCTATAACCACCATGCCAGTCACCCGGGAAAATTGCCAGGGAGCAGATTCAGCGTAATGCATCTGGGCAATGGATAAATAACATAAACGGTATTAAGCACAGTAATTCATCTGAGTTTTGTCTGCAAGATGTTTCACAGCAGTGTCCAATATAAATGAATCAGTATCTGCTAGCATGCCTTTCCCAGGAGGGGCAGCTATTAAATCCTTGCTGAGTTGTCTTGCTGTGGTTAAGACCAAAAGATTCAGGATTAAGGCCTGTTACATTAAAAAATGATTTTGCAGGGTTTGGCCCAAATTCTAGTGTCAGCTACGGCAGTGCTGCATCATCCAGTGTGTGGTCACTCTGATACTGCACTGAAGTAAAAGTCCTCATTTTAAAGCCAGAGAGGAGCCAATATTGGCTCCCTTGGGAAAAGACTGTCAGCTCCTTAGAAACTCCTGACTTGCTTTCCTGCCATACACACATTCAAAAATTATTTTATTGCAGACAGTTAAAAGGGTAAATCTTTAGAAGCAATTACGGAAAAAACCACCTAGATAGCACTCCAGCATCCCAGCTGGCCTGATTTCCATGCTCAGAAAAAGAGGATTCACAAGTCTTTTGGAAGGCAAAGCAGACTGGGGGAAGGGAGTGTAGGCAGTTAGTGGATTCCTATGGAACTGTTAAGAAATGACTTGGACTTTGATGTGCAGGAAAGCTCTAAAGAACTCAGACATGCCTTGGCCATTCAAAACATCAAATCTAAAAGAAGATTAAAATAAGAATGTAAAGATTTGAAATTTGAAAGTTAGTCACAGATTCAGACTGCTTTCATATAGACTTGAATCCTTGACAGAGAGTAAACTACTGTTGCACATTCTAGTTTGAACTACTGTAGTGTATTTGAAGTGAATGGATCTAGGCTAATATCTGCCAGCTGATCACATAGTTACATCAGGGGACCACACAGCCACGAAGATTTTCAACTGTAATGTTGAAAACTACTTCAAAGAAGTACCTTGCTGGTTTTACTACTCCATTTTCCTGCTATCGTTTCCATCACATGACGAGGTCTTGGACTTATTGTCAAAAGCAAAGTCAGGCAATTATTGTATTTGTGAGTCTAACTTTGGTCAAAAAAAAACCTTAGGAAGGCACAAAAGTTGGCTAAAATAGAATGGAACTTAAACATTGTTTTGTTAAACTAAAAACACAGCTGACCTCTAGTGGCTGCTTCTCAAAAATAAGGTTGTTCAAACGCTCCGTGAAGAAAAAAGAAAAAAGAAAAAAAGAAAAAAAATAACACATTTTGCTGATTAAGTCTTCAGTCTGGATTCAAAGATGTTATTTTTTCTATTTTCAATAGAAATTTGTCTAGCACAGTTCTATCTTGACAAGTATTGCATAATGTGCCTGGACATGTTCTGTGTGATGTGCTCTAGGTGACCCTGCTCTGGCAGGGGGGTTGGACTAGATGGTCTTTCGAGGTCCCTTCCAACCCCTAAGATTCTGTGATTCTGTGATAACTTGACTAGTCAGAAAGCAGTTTCCAGTAAAAACTCAATGTCTGCTGCTAGAACAAATATTATTTTTTTGCCCAAGAGTTTTTTTATAAGGAAGTTTTAATATATTTTTCCATTAAAACTTTTAAAATGTTACCGATATCAATGAATGTGGGGAAAAAATGTATACATACAGGTATATATATGAATATTTGTAGTTATAATATTTTGCCTCTTCCTCAAATCTTGAAAGCTGGGGAAAGCCCTGTATCAAACCTATTCAAGGCCACATGGCAAGAAATCCAGGAGTCCTCAAGGATTTTGACAACCTGTTCTGAACATATTCTTGGTGCCTGGCTGACTGTCCTCCTGGTAGTTACCCCAGATAACCTGTAGTAACATCAAGGCCACTCATGTAGTAGCACATCACCCTGCCACGTCTGCACTTGAAGGAGTGTTTTCTGAAAGCTGGACATGTAAACCACACCATGACTTTATGATTTAATTTGGAAATGCACTGGCACTATTCAGTACCTGTGCTGAATAATTGATCCCATAATTAATTTGGTAACTCAATGATACCTCCACCTCCTGTGTTAGCCTGGACCTAGTCTATCAGGTGGGTACAGCCCCATTTTTTTTAACTTACAATGAGATGAAGTTATGTTCTTTTAAGGAGCTGTCCCAATTCCCAGCCTGTTACTCCACAGAAAGTCTCATGGATAGGGCTGAGATGGTTTGCTCAGAACAGCAGCTCAGCTGATTTGTTCAAGGAAGAGCCCAAATTGCCTCATTGCCTTGGGAACAGCTTAGACTCTTGTTCAAGTTAGTCCAAAAGTGGCTCTTCTACCTCCCTCTTTCTTACTCCCCTTCATCTGCCTGGTAGGCAGTGTTGAACCTACAGTATAAGAATACCTGATGTCACTTCTCCACAGCCTTATTCCTCTTACTCTTTTCACCAGGCCCAGGAAGAAGAAACTGCCATGAATTTGTTAACCACCCCACATTTGATGTGGGAGTGTCTGAGATGTCTCTGTTCAGCTGTTCATCTAAAAAACAAAAGCTTAAAGCCCTTACATTCTTCTGGGAGATGGGATGATTTTCCTTATAAAAACTTGCCTTGCTCCTTGGAAAATCCTTATATGGAGAACTTTTGTTCCATTTGTCCATCTGACTTCAGTGGGGCCCATGGCTAACACTTCTGCAGTGTGTCAGACGAGAAAGCATGAGTACTAGGCACAAGAAAGAAGTTAGTCTGGCCATGGAGATCCCCTCCTCATGCATATTGCCCTGCATGTCATGGCCAGGAATCCAAAGGCCAGCTCAGCTTGGGGAAGTACTTAAAATCACAGGACCTGCCTCCATTCATCCTACTGTCACACCCAGGTGAGCACAGAGCAGTGGTAGCTCAGCTCAGTGTGCACATCTAGGGTAGGACTTCTCACTTAAGGTCAACAGCAGTAACTTCAGTAAAAATAACTGAAAAAACCTCTGCATTGAAAAAATAGTCTTCCAAGATGAAAAAGCAATTTAGTGTTTTCTCCAAATAGAGTTTGATGTCAGAGATTTTATACTTCTACAGGTTTTTCTTCAAAATAAATCACACCAACAAACAGCACAGTGGTACAGCTGTGATGGTCTGAGGGTATAAGCAATAGCAATACCTTTTAGGGAGAGGTAATAACTATTATTAGAGCAGCTGAGAAGCTGGTGCACTTAAGACTGTCTCTGTATTTTCTCTACCACTTGACATTGTAACACAGTGATTCTAAATGGAGCTGTAAGAAACAGATTTTGTGCTAAAAGGCTATTGGAAGAGCTAAATATTTCTTTCCC